>NC_092057.1:16808799-17108799 GCF_039877785.1 Chaetodon trifascialis
TATAATTATTGGATGAGATAATGGCATTGTGGCACTAATCATAAGCTTAAAGGCAGAACCAGCACTGGTGTGAATGTCCTCATGCAGAATGTGTTTAACCAGTCTTCTCTGGTTCCAGTTATTTGTGGCAATTGTTCCCATCCACCTCATCCACTTACCAAGACAACAAGAAGGTTACAATCATTCTGTAGCCTGTAGCTCCTTCCTGTTACAACAATTACTGGTTATTGAACGACCAGTGAGTTAGCATACAGTTGAAATTACACAGTAATATACTAACACATTTCCAATGGTCACATTGGACATCAGTAAGTACAACTTAGGTAGGAAGACAAGCAACAAGTTGAGTCCCAGCACTTCAAAGTAACAGAGTGTTGCTGGGATCAGTAATTGTCAATTTCAAATTGGAATCCCGGACACTATTCATGTTAATGCTCAACACTGATTATGTTGTCTTAAAATAAAACTGGTCAGGTTGTATTTTGACACGAGAAGTCTAATACTCATTTCAAAGTCATGTTTAGGAATAAAACAATTCTGCTTTCCTTCCTTCAGGTCAGAGGTCAGAGTCTTGCCGAAGAGGACAATAGAAGAGTTGATGTCCTTGACTGAGCCTCCTATCGTCTTGTAACAGAAATGGGAAATTAACATCAAATCCCATTCATCACTCTAATTGAATTTTACCCAGATTTAATTAAATGTGCTTAAAATTATATTTTCCTCAGTTTCAGCCTTATCCATCAACCCTGTGTGGTTGCTGGTCGTCTTGTGTCATCCCATGTTTTTTTTTTCTTCTTCTTCTCTTTTTGCTGACATTACAGAGCTTGGCTTACTTCTGAATTTTACCACATCTCCACTGTAGTGACCACATCAAAAAAAGTTGAGCACCGCTGTGAACAGTGTGAGTGTGAATAGTGAGGACTTTGAATGAAAAGTGGAAGTTCTAAGTAATTTAGACTTGACTGAAGTGACTGAATATCATGAAAGATGAGGCCTTGGACTGACTCAGCACTCACTGGGAGTTAGAAGATGAAGTCATGAATGTATAGATCTGGAATTCTTAATCTGTGACAACACTGGAGAAAGGCTACACGTCATACAGTATCCACAACCAAATCAATAGACGGCAGCTCAATGCTACCAGCACAAGATGAGAGAGACATTAGGAGAGCCAGGAATAAAAAGGGATGAGTTGAAAATGAATTCAATGGTTAGATTTTTGGATGGGTGGCTGGATGATTGGGAGGATTCAGAAGCTGAGAGACAAACTGACTGAAAGATTGAGAAAGACATTTCAGATGAAGGTAACATGAAAAGATTGAGCTATTGGACTAACATGATTTGAAAGCATTTGTTATGTTTGGAAAAGTACTAGTGTGACAACCCATGAAACTTTGTTCTGGTAACCCTTCAACTCGCTTTTACTGGAAACATTGAGTAGAGTAGAGCAAAGCGGTGATGATCATCGAGGAGTTGATAAAGTGAAACTGCAGATGGAGCTGGATGAAAGGATGGAAATGGACCATATCACAGCCGCAACCTGAACTGTGCTCGAGGTCTACACAACTGAGGTTGTTTTCACTTGTTGTGAATTTCATCCCATATTGGTGAAACCAGTTGAGCTCAATGGTTTGAGAGTAGCTCCCTCTATATCAAACCTTCCCAAATTCTCTTATCTTGTCAATTTGTTTAACTTTCCCAAAAAGCTGAAACAAGATGATTGTGTAAAAAGCCCAAGCTTAATCCTTCTTTTCCTTTTTTTTTTTTAACCTCCTGTAAAGGAAGTTTTAAAGGAAAGTTTTTCCTCGCCACTGTCGCCAAGTGCTTGCTCATGAGGGAATTGTTGGGTCTCTGTAGATAAAGAGCTCGGCCTGTACCGGCTCTATATGGAAAGTGTCCTGAGACAACTTGTGATTGGCGCTTTACAAATAAAATTGAATTGAATTGAATATTTCTTAGCATTCATTCCAAAGTGGTCAACTCTGAATGTGACCGTTCCTATAACATGTAACAGGTTGTTTATAACATAAGGGGAGTAAGTCAACTAAACTTTTCTGGATAAAATCCAGGAAAGATAACAAAGGTGAAAGGAATTCTAGAAATTGTGCTTATCTAAAAAAGTAAATATAGTCCAGAACAACCCACTCCACCGTTTTAAACCCAATCACAGGCTGACTTAGCATGGTACATGCGAGATACTGGCCTGGTCATTGGGAGCAACTTGGGGTTCAGTGTCTTTCCTGAGGACATTTGAATAGAAGGAGCTGGGGATTGAACCACCAGTGATCAGTGGTTGCTCCGCTCTACCTCCTGAGCCACAGCCAAGTCAAGTATTTTCAAACTGAGAGGAAAAAAGAAAAGAATATTCCAACTTCAGCAAAAGATCTTTAGTTGCCATCCAGCAGCAAGAGAAGTACAGACGACTGAGCGGTTCAGTGCTGTCAGCACTAAGAAAGAGTCGGAAAAAGGATGGCCCATATGGTCAGTTTCAGAAAGCACTGCTCAAAGCAAAATAAAATGGACTGTAATGTCACCTTCGAAAGTACTTCCAAAAGAAGTCAAGTGCATAATGTGAAAAGTAGTGTGTGTGTGTGCGTCTTGACATCTCTTGCTGTGTTCGGGGCCTCTGCTCTGATCCCTCTCCACCTCCTTCGAGGGAGTGAGGGATGGATCGCTCTCTCTTCAAAGTCTCTCTTTCATCTCTACCCCATCACACCATCCTCTGGGGGAGGGCGAGGGGGAGCGGCACAAGCAGACAGGACTGGCTTTTTATACATCCATCTCCTCCCTTGTTCCTCTCCTCCTTCTCATTCCCCTTTCCTCTGCATGTTTCCGGGGCACAGTTAGCCCTCTTTGACCTGAAAACTTTTGTATTGTACTTCAGTTCTGTGTGTTTTTCCCACACTTTATCCATTTACATTAACTTTGTACTCCCCCCCCGCAGTGCCTCTTTTAATTTCCCTCTCATTTCATCCAGTAGTCTTACAGAACAGAAGCAGCACTTGAGGGAAGAAAGGTACAATGTCTTTACTTATGTCCTGTTTTCAACATGATGTTACCGTAACTACATGTACCTTCAACAGCCATTTAGCATTCCTCCAAATATGCACAGATTTTCATTATTTAGGGCTCCAACAGCATTTTTAGCGACACCGTCTATGTCATTTGTCATTTTTTAAATCTAGAACCTGTCATGTGTTGCGGGCATCTTGCCGACGCATCCAGACATATGCATGTTTTCGTGAATTCCCAGACTGGATTAAATTACCCGGATGTTACTCCACTTTAGTCTCAGGCCAAAAGAGATGTTCAAGGGACCCTGTTCTAAAATGGTACAGTGTGGACTACAAAGTGTGGGTGGCAGGCTATTTTCTAGTGTCTCCTCACTTCACAATTGAGCTGTATGCTTTCAGAGGCTCGGCAACCCCCCACGACATGCTCCTCCCTCCCTCACTTCCTTCCCTCACCATCCCTGGGGACAGACTAAATTTACTGCTTTTGGTTCCCAGGAGTTTGTGAAAATGCTGTTCCAACAGACTAACACAACCTCGGGGATGGTTAACACTCAACTCTGGGATTTACACTCGGCATGATCACTTTGCCGCTTTATCCCAAACACACACACACACGCACACGTGCACGTACACATGGCAGAGTGATGGTGCCAGTCTCATTGCTTTCCAAAGGGATTTGACTGGGATTAGTGTGTAAAAGCCAGTATCCACTTGATAATGGTGTATGCTTGTTTATGGGACTGGTCTTCTTACAGCGTGTGTATGTAACAGAGTGTGTGCATGAGCTTTTGTGTCCCTTTTTATATTGGCCCCTGGTCAAAGAGGGCACTTCATTATCCGCAAGCTGCCTTTCATCCCATAGAAATCTCATTTGAATCTCTCTTTGACTCTCTCTACTCTAAGACGTTGATGTTGTTTTTTTCTTTCGTAGACTAACTGTTGCATTTTTCTGGCTCTCACTCAACCCAATTCTGATTTCTCCTTTGTCTCTCTCCTCTAAGCTGAACACACAGCAGACTATTAGATTTAAAGGGTGATAAATGCAACAAGTTACTGCACTTTCTTTGATCTAATTAAGCAGGAAGTTATCATTCTGACACTTTTTCCAAAAATTTCAGGTCAGTCAGAGTTGAGACAGTTCACTTCTTGACATTACTTGGAGCACTTTTCTACAAATCATGTCTATTCTTTATAGAGCTGAATCAAACTAAAGGTAGTAAAAGCTGAACTACTGAGGGAACTTAATTTTAAGATTTTCAAATCTTAATAGAAAATTTGCCCTGTTCAACAATCCTCTTGTGAACTTTATTCAGAGAGAACTATAAACCGTTAATGTACCATGAGCAGAGCTTTTGCTGCAAAACCATTTGTCAGAAGGTGAAATTATGTCTGTGGCTGAGCCTCAAATCTCAATGGGTGGAACCAAGAAAGATATTTCCGCCTAACTTACTCAATTGAAAAAGAAAAAAAAATGTGTAAAATAGATTTAGATATATAAAATAGTGCTGTCAGGCGATTAAAATAATGAATCTAATTAATTACAGGATTTGTAATTAATTAATAGCATTTTAATCTCGTATCTGCTAAGGGTCCCCAAATAAAGAATTTGAATTCTAGGACATTACAATTCACTGGCATTCACATTACAGCTGGTGAATTCTTTTCATCACTGTAGTGCTCGACGGTAGCTGGAAATTAGAGTCAGATGACGCTATCTGAAACGCCTCTTTTAGGCCCTCATCTTCCACGATTGAAATCGGCCTGCAATCAGCAGCAACCCACTTTGCGATTGAGTTTGTCAGTTTTTCTGTCGTGGCTTTGCTCATTTGTTTTCCTAATTCAGCAAGTGTGGGTTGGCGGAGTGAGCTCACGGTAGCACTAGCAGCACTAGCAGCAACTACATGTTTAGCGTTTAAATGATAAGCTGCTACGGTGATAGGAAAATTGTTTTTTACACAAGGTACAAATCACTGCGTTCTTGTTAATAGTCCCGTCTTTGTTCTTTTTATAAATAAACTTGCCGTTCAAAGGTCCAAGTAGGCTTGCCTCGCTCTCCGGTGTTGCATCCATGTCTGTTGTCACCGTGCTTTTGACCAGCGGCGCAGGTAGGATGCGACCTGCCACTGCAGCCTACGGGTCACTCAAAGGGCCAAATTTAAAATGCTTGCGCATTGACTTGCCACTCATGATTAATTGCGTTAATTTTTATAGCGCGTTAATTTGCAGCGTAATTAATTAATCTAATTAACACGTTAAACTGACAGCCCTAATATGAAATATTAGATATTTAGATTCTTGCTACTAACAGAAATAGAATCTGGGCTTTGGCCGTCCATTTTTGTTCTTGGTTGTTCAGTTAACCTGGATGAACCTTTAGGAAAAAAAAAAAAGAAAAAAGTCCTAAACTGCAGTCCTACTTTGTATTTGTATCTTTGGTGCAACCTGTTGAAGCTTCAGAGAACAGTTTGACATTTTGGGAAATATGCTTATTCTTGCTGAGAGTTAGCTCAGAAGATTGCTAGCGCTCATATCTGTATGAAGCTACAGTTATGAAATTGTATCTTGCATAAAGACTGGAAAGAGGGGAAAATAGTGAAAAAAGGTCTGTCCTAGGGTAAAGGAATAAGCTATTTCACTATTGACCTATCCTGTCCTGACAATCTGTGTTTGACCATTAATGCTTGCTTCCTAAATTAGCATTAGATCACTTAATTGTAGCTACTTGATTTGACTTCAGCTCCATCCTATGCTCATCTACAAAGCTGGGATGAAAAGAGCAGGCTCACTGATTGATGTGCTCTGATTGGCCAATGACTGACTGTCATTAATATGAATTGAATGAGCTTAAGAGAGCAGCTAGATGTGTGGTAGCCTCTCCATCCTGAGCACAGAGTGTTTGTGCTGGAGGTGGCTCAGGAGCTACTGAAGACTCATCTTTCAGAACACCTGTGACATGGAGGGTGCTACTTTTGAATCCCCACACAAGCTACAGTGCAAAAAATCTAGAAAACGAGCAGACTTTTCACCCTCCCCATCATGCATCGTGTAGTCTTGTTGCAAGTATGTAAAGTAAATGAATGTGAAAATGCTATACCGTGGCTACCACTACCTACAGATGACTGCATTTAATTTATCCCTCTACAGTAGCAGTAACATTCAGTAAGCAAGCAGCACTAATGCTCACTCATTCACCAAATATACAAGCTTACCCAAAGCCATTTACCTAAGAGTCCATTGCCTAAAAAACTTGGCCTATATCAGGGGATTAGGTTCACTATTTCCTCAATGATTAGTTGGTTTAGATGCGATGAAGTGTTTAACAGACTTAATTACTTGCCATTTAGGTCCCAGTTGTTAGATACAAGGAAAGCTGGGGGTTAGAACAGCCTCTTGTTGCTAATACTGTATGCAAAGACACAGCTCTTGTTAATGATCATGTGTTCTCAGTTGACACACTTATCCTCTAAACCTAACACTACTAGGATAAACGGTAAGATGTGGTGTTTTTTTTTTTTTTTTTTATGTGGCATGTTGTGTACTTGGTTTCAAACATTTACAAGTAGCCGAATAAGCATAAGCGCACAATGTTAACAGCCCTGCAAGTCGCTGAACTGGATAAGAGTCAATTCTCTTTCTGAAGCAAAACAGAAAAATAATTCTGCATGAGGGCAGCACAAGCAATCCAAGAGATTTAAAAGCCTGCAACAAGCTATGATTGAAATTGTAGGTAAATGCTGTGCACGGTGTAACAAACCCTTCGCAGCCACAATAATCATGAGAGCATGTTAAATGAACGTTTTCTGTCAGTAACAGAAAGAGCTGGTGCCTGCATGCACATGTTTAAAAACTGGCCACTCGTATCTCGCCATACTCACAGACATATTTCCATTCTCTAAAGTAGTACATTTGTGGAATTCATCCCCTCTTCATAGAGATATTGCCTTGTCAACATGCCTCGACATCAGTCAAATATAAAGAATTATCCTCTGTTGGCTTTCATAGCATAATTGACAGCTGGTGTTGTCTCACGTATGAAGACAAATAACGGAATCTCATTGGAGAGTATCAAAACACACACACGGCGGAGGGAAAATCGAGCAGATATTGTGTATTCTAACTGAGTTGTCGTTTTAGAGATTCCAGGTTTCTGCAGGACAATGGTGAAAAGCGAACCTCATTCATTCCTTGGAGCATCTTGCAATGGAGAAAGGCTGCTTTTTATGAAACCAATTTACCCTCACACTACCACAAGTTATTTTCATTTCCGCTATGATGTCTTGCCAAGGCACATAGTGTCTGTCTGCCTCTTTCATCGTCTGGGATTGTGCTTTCCACAGGTACGCCAAAGCCAAGGGCCGTGCTTTAAATTCATTATCAGCTGTCTTAAAGATGAGAAGCCAATCTGTCTGAGAGGTGTCTGGAAGGCTCCGTAACGCCGTCATGACAGAATGAGCTGTAGTGAAATGCCAACACACTCCCTGGAGTCTGTGTTTGTGTGTGTGTGTGTGTTTGTGTTTGCGAGTATGAGATAGAGACAGCAGTATGAATAAGGGGGCAAGTGATTATTGTGTGACAATGCATGTGTGTAAGATGGGTTTTTAATGCCTATGTTATGGCTTTAGCAATGCTGTGAAAAGCAATATTTTGGCTGCCAATAAACAATAAAATTGAATAAAATGAGGTAGCTAAGCACTAGATTACAGCAATTGTACTTCCTGCCATATACACACACTCATTACTATACAGGCTGGATATGAAAAGGCTCCCCTATTATGCTTTTGGAAGCTGTTAACATTTAGAAAACAACAAAATCATAATTTGTGATCTATAAATATTCAAATGTAATTGAGTTAGCCTCTTACCTCTCATAGGATGCAGGATCTTCTCTGACTACACACAGTTATTGTTTGTCACATCACAGAGTGCATGTAATCTGAAAACCCACTGCACAGTACCTGTCCGCCATCAAACAGCAGACAGATGTGGTTAAAGACTAACTCGAGAACGTGGTGGAGGATGTGGGAGCCAAACAGTTGTCCAAGGAGTTGATGGAGATAAAATCAGAGCTAAAAAAAAAAGTTACTACAGGATTGACATTCCTTGGGGGGCAGAAACATGGCTCCAAATGAATGCTAATGCTAATGTTGCTCTGTGACTGCTGGATGTGTAGCAAGTTCATCAGTTCAACAGCTTAAAAGGTGATAATATGTCACTGTTGTGCTCACAGCTTGTTTTCACTGCCTTGAAGTGGCCAAAAAAAAAAAAAAAATAATTAAACTTGTGTTTTGCTTATGTAGATGTTTTTTTTGATACTTTATCATAAGCTTATTATAAGATTATAACATATTATATTGTAAAGTTTTATTATGTATGTATTGTGAGTAAATGCCACAAGTTGTTATTGGATATACTGGATATTGGTCTAGCTTCTCTAATTGTAATGCTTTGACTCACAATTTACTCATTCCTGCTTTCACTGTTGATCAGTTTACTTGAAATTCCCTCCTTTCGTCCCTGCTCACTGCTTTACTTCTGCTTACCCTGTTTCTCTCGGTTTAACCTTCCCTTCCTCTACATGCAGTCATTCATTAGTCTTTCTGTGGGGTAGCAAAAAGAGAAAGGGGGTGAGCAGCAAAGAGGCAGAAGACAAAATGACAACTGCCTGACAAAATGACATCCGCTGGAGACAAAGGGAGAGAGAGATAGAGGGGGGTGGAGATGAGTGGAGAATGACAGGAGCGGTGTAATAAGAGACTGACAAGGCGCAGGGGGAGGAGAAGAATATTGGGTAAAACAGCAAAGGGTAGAGAGCAAGAAGGAGAGAGATAAAGACACAGAGGAAGAGTCTTGTCACCTAAGTAGTGTTTTTATTTTGCTGTGTGTGCAGGGATACAACCAGCATTATGACACAGTAACAATGACCTGACAACAGCCTCTCACAGCATGATAGCTGTGTGTCTGCTTCATACTGGGAGTGTGTGTGTGTGTGTGTGTGTGTGTGTGTGTGTGTGTGTGTGTGTGTGTGTGTGTGTGTCCCTTCTCTCACCATGACTACTCAGTGAATAGACAATTTTAGCATCATTATTGTAAGGTTCTGTAGAAGTTGCTAGCCTGCAGAGGTGCTTTTTTCATGTGTGTACACCGTAGAGTGCCTCCATTTTCGGCAGTATACAGTATTTTGAGGGAGAAGAAGAGACTATTCCTATTGGGAGGGATGAACAATGATGAAGTGCATTAGGCTGGTCACTAAAATGAGAAGTAGTAATCCATACTCTTATTTTAAAATGCCATTGTGGGTATTGAATTGTTATTTAAGTGAGCGTACCTGGAAACAGAGGTGAGTACGCTAAAATTAGTTTAAACATTAAATCATGATCCTTCATGACTAGCAACACTGAGAAATGTCTTTATGAAAGTTAACAAGCTGCTGAACTCCACACAAGGCATTGCTCTGTGGGGGCATTGTAATAATAATAACAAAACTACTTTTTTTTAACTTAAACTTTGTAGTAAGTTGTAAAATAAATTGATAAAAATCATTAAAAACTCCAGAGATGCAGGGCATTTTTTTTCTTCTTCTCTGTTTCACTGATGAAATTAAATGTTTGCGATGCACAGTGCTTCATTAGTTGGAAAAACAGAAATATTGGGACTTATCATCAGCAGATTATTCAACGCTCTCTCAACACTACACATTTTAATGAGCCTTTCTGCATGTCCACAACCTGCTGCTTTTAATATTATATATTTTATCAGCTGATCAGCAGCTGTTGGCTGCTCACACTGAACGTAAACACGGAACCACCTCATGAAGGCCATCTTTTTATTTAGATTGAGGAAATTCTTTAACCTATTCCCGTCTCCTCCAGAATTATATTATGATACTTAATTGCCTTGTAGTTAATGGCCGTTTCTCAATATGCGTTCTTCTCTGTACTTGCGTTCTTGTGTACTTGAGAAACGTCATCACTCTGAGTCCAAGTACTGTTCCAATTCAAAGTCCGCGTCTCGACAAGTATACTCTACCCGGATGTGTTCTTGCCCCTCCCACTTTATCGAGGATGCATCGGATGGTGACTTGTGTGGACTTTGGGCAACCACGTATCCCAGAATGCATTTCATAGCAACGATGGCGGAGGAGAGGACTCACAACTATAAGTTACAAGTTTCGAAATACTGCTGTTTTAGTAGTACGGAATGTGGTTTTAATTATTTTATGTGAGAAAGTGGATGTTAAAACTTAAAATCTGTGGTCGATTCATCACGATAGCACGTAGTTTCAAATTTGCTCCAAAGTTTTCGGAGATGTGTCGTCCTGCTAACGTCATCAAGTACGCTGCTGTCCCAATTGCAGAATGACGGTCCTGCGTCCTCCTGTCCTGGAGAGACTGTACTCCCAAGTCGAATTTGCTAAGTCCGAACTGCCAAGTACTTAAGTCTGAACTTGGCGTACTTGGTATTGAGAAATGGCCATAGACTTTCATTCTCTGCCTTGTCACGTGGAGGTCAGTGTCAACACTGCTACAGCTGGCAGCGATTCAGTGTCAAGCTGTGTAAGGGCATTTAAGAAAGATGAAGGTTGTTGACATGGGGGACACTACACTGTAAGAAAAAATGTCAGTGATGTTTATCTCATGGTTTCATATCAGGGACCTTTGATTTGTGAACACAAATCCTCCTCAGCCTCCGCTAATGAAGCACCACTGTGGCTGCACTTTCAACTCTGCAGAACAATCCTCTGTTCTGTTGCATATGCTATCTTGTATTTATCTTGTCCAACTGATATAAAAGCCCCAGTGCACTGAGCAATTACTAGAGTAATGAGGAGCTGTTTACAAATGTCTGTTTCACTCTATTGTTAAGGAATTTCAAGGTTACAGTTTTATAATGTAGCTATCCTTTCAAGGTTAGGAGACGGTTTTCGGGTGAGACACCTGAATTTTGTTGAATTTCAATGAGTTGCCATAGTCATGAGGTTAGACAATCAGAGATAGAATCTGATGGAATAATAAGCTACTAATAACACATATTCAAACTCACACAAATTCGCAAAGTGGCTCCACTACCTGGAGAGAACATACACACACACACACTCACACACACACCACAGACTAGCATATCCCTCACCTTTACTAATGCAGGGTGTGTGAGGGAGGAGGGAATGTACACTTTACTCTCTTTCACCCTAAGGTGGAGAGGACACACTTATTTATCCTTCCGCTTAGCTTCCTCGTACGCACACGTACACACAAACACACGCACGGGCAGCCACACTTAAGACTCAAAATGGAGCGAGAGGAGAGTAGAGAGACCCTGTAATGTCAGGTTTCTTTGCTGAGAAGATGAAAGAGGGAAGATCAAACAAGCGGTGGTACGTGATACAGGAAATGTCACCCCTCCCCAGACACATACAGAAAGAGAGAGAGAGAGAGAGAGAGAGAGAGAGAGTGTAAAGGAATAGAAATGAAACATGTGTGGATCCACTTGAGAGCAAATATGTGCAAGTGCCAGCCTGTTTGTATGTATGCACATGTTTGAGCTTCTGTAATTTACACAGAGTATAATGCCACCCATGTTGTCCTTGGAGTCATTAATCACCAGCAGCTTGGAGCAGACAAACAGCACAGCATTAGCAGTCATACTGTATATCTACATCCAGTCTGCACTAGGACCTAAAACAAGGTCACAACAATATTAAAATTACTTCCTTAATTATAATGAACATCTATAATGAACACGAACTCCTGCAACCCCACTTTAAAGCAGACTATAAATACAAACCACTATATCACATATTTTTAGAACTAAAGCAACACCATCTGATTGCACTCACTCACTCTGCTTTTCAAATCATGGATCAAAACCAAAAAAAGTGGAATCCAGTAAAGACTACTTTTGATGTCATGCAGCTTGAGTCACGGCACTGGTGGTGTCGGAGTAAAGACTGTTACACGTAGCGAAACGAACACTCAGCCCTGCAGCCACGCTTACCAGCCACTGACAGGCTGAAGCAAGCGTCTGCGGTTTCAACCGGATGTTGAACAGTTGTAAATGCAACTGTCGCTGCACACAAATGTAATCTTCACTCATCCCAAGTGTAATTATGGCAGTAAGTGATCTGTGCAAGTAGCCACTAACAGGGGGCGTCCCTTGTGATAACGGCATCTTATATGACACTGAAATTAGCCCTCAGATGATATTGGTATTGTTGTGTTATTACCTCTTGTAGGCAGCTTCAGGTGCATTACCACTAACCTTTCAGGCTGGAGTGTATTTTACTACATAGCTCAGGAAAACCAAGACAGACTGCAATCAGATTTACGTGGAGACACATATATGTGGCTCAATATAAGCAAAAGTGTATTAAGTCGCATTTGCATTTCACATGGGCATTGGACAGGACGTGTCAACGGGGCCGAAGACAATTCCTGGTGTCTGTTGTCTATTTTGTGTTTTTCACGACCACCTCATGAACCTCTTGCCACAATCTTGTTTGTTAAATACAACACAACCACCCTCTTTATTAAATGTAGCACACTTGTCTCGTTTAGTGAATTTAACCCACCCATGCTGTTGCTGGATCTTACCCAAAGGCTTTGTTAAGTGAATGTCGCCCGCCTACTTTATTTGATGAGTGAATCACATCTGCTTTGTTTCTTGAATGTTAACCATCTGCTTTGTTTGGCGAACGTCTAGAATCCAGACATGCCCATCACCATGCAACGGCCACTGGGCAATCACAAGATCGCACACAGGAATCCGTGATGAATGGCCTGTGTTGAGAGTGGAGAGGGAGGGGCGTTGAGGTGCTACATTTGAGCCCCCATAATCCTCTTTAATTTGACTGTGCACATGAACATACGGTGAGGTTAACTGCTGTGGTAAGACACATGCACATCTCTCAACAGAATCCAGACACTCTTTCAAGGGCAGGTGCCCTCACAGCCCCACACAGACACTCACCGCTCGCTGCTACTACATCGTCTATTTGGTTTGTGTACACTTGTGTGTGTCCATATGGGTCGGTGTGTGTGTACAAATCGGATTGGCCTGACAGGACTCCATTCGCAGGGTCAAGCAAACCCATTCAGCATATTCAATTTGTTTTCCCTGCTGACAGAGAGAGAGAGAGAGAGAGAGAGATGGCAGGCAAGGGGTCGAGAGTCTAGACTTCATCTTTCCTCTGGAACGTGTGTGGATGTGGCTAAGAACAATCAAAGGATCATTTCACCGGAGATATTTTCCCACTTTGCCCTCTGCAGTTTTCAGTGGAACTGCTTTCTGCTGGAGAAATAGACCGTGCAGAAACAGTGTCTTCTGCAGATTATCCAGAGTAATGGGGACACGTACAAGAAACGTGTGTTCTTGTAAAATACATTTTTTGATCCTGTGACACAAATGAAGTCATTCACCTCCTTTGTATTGGGTTGAAGGCAGAAATCTTTGAGACAGAAATAACCATAACTATGATTACATGCCATAGATGTACAGTATGTGCTCTGTATGTTTTTTTAGTGCAATGGCTATAGAATGATAACACCATCTGCGTTTGGATTGGTTCCCTATGAGCCTGGCTGTCACTATGCAGTTCTGTCTGCCGCCGGGTACGATTTCCCAGGAAAATGAAGGCTGACTGGCAGTCCAGTCCACTGGCATCATCATGTCTATCTTCTTCCATGTCTCCATCATAGACTAGATGAACGTTTTCTTCTACTCCCCCCTCCACACAGACATAAACCCCTGCTGTAGCAACTTGTTCTTTGTGATGCAATACTCGAACTATGTTATTACTCCATATAGAATTATGAGAATTTCACTTTACCTCCACAGTGAAGATGCTTCTCTCCTCTCTCTTGTTTCCAAAGTCGGGTTGATCATTTCCTCGTGGAAATTTGGTCCAAATGCAGTGATTTCTGGTAGCTGCTGAGCTCTGAGGTAGACAGACAGCGACTGCTTGTCTTTGTGACCAAAAAGATGTCTGGTTCAACTTTAAGATGCCAAATAGTGGTAGGATCCCAAATTCCCTTAACTGACTGACTTAAAATCCAAATTGTCATGCTACTCGCCATGACTGTGTAAAACAATCAATAATTAGGGATCTTCACCTCACAAAAAACAGAAAAGATATAGAACAAATATTCAGTTTTTTTTTCTATCATTATTATTGTTATTGTTATGCTAGCCATATCTGATGGACCAAATTGAGCCTCATGGTGGGCCAGCTTTGGGTTACAGGCTACAGTTTGGGCAGCCATACATTTAAGTATATTAATAAGCTTAAAAGAATTGAGTTAAGAAAGGAGGGGGGAGAGTCCTGCAGATGCAAAGTGAGAGCAGAAGAGTAAGACATTACAAATGTGAAACTCAGCGGTACCCTTTCCCAGGCTGATGCTGATCCGTGTCATTTGAAAGTAGAGTCAGCAAAGTATGACAAATGAGCATTCAATGGCAGCGGAGTCACAGCGGTTTGAAAAGGTCGCCCCGTCTCTTCTACCTCAAGTACAGGGCTCTGCTCTGCTCGTCTCCCGCTTGTGAATTCTTTATCATCTGTCATTTGAATACCAAAGCCCCCTAATGCCTGCCCCAGACGTACAGACTTACCGCATCGTTCGCTCCGAATTAACAAGGCCAGCTCGTTGTGTAACCATGGAACACGTTAGATGGAAGCTGTTGGCTCATTTGTTCAAATCATCATCGTCAGGTTGCACTGACCTTTGATTCTGGATCTGAGCTGAACGTCAGTGTTGCACTTGCTCATGCAGAGCATGTGCACATGTATGCGTGAGTGATATGTTTCATTACATCTAACTGAAGTAGCTCCTAAAAAGAAGCCAAACTCCAACCCTAACCCTGACCATAAGCTAAACCTAAGGCTGTCCTTACAAATCTGAATCCTCAAACAGCCCTTTGAAGGTCTGCCCGACAGTCAGGACCGTCCAAAATGTCCTCACTTTCCACACACAGTTTATTATGTGTGTGTGTGTGATATTCTACTGTGTGTGCTTATGCGTTTTATTGTTGCTGTACAGAAAGTTTTCAGACACACAAAACCAAACATTCACCTTTCCAAACTTCTGCCTCACAGTGGCCCCAAATGCTAACTGCAGAACTGCAAAGGTATGGTGACGTTCAGGCAGCTCAAACATTTGGGAAAGGTTAGGGGAAGATGTCTATCATGACAACTATGATAAAAAGCCAGTGTTGACAGGCCTCTGTCATGGCAGACATTGTAGCTTGCCATAGCAGGAAAGGCACTGGTGTTACTGCTAACATTAAAATGACTGTATTCCATTTAGGTGAGCTTGCGTCAGGGTCTTGGTGCTGCTGGCCGGCTGTCACGGCTTACTGGGACATTTAATGGAACACAGCCGTTGTTAACATTTGCTTCACCTGTGTTTTTCCTGCTACAACAGGTCAAAATGTCTATTGGCTGCAGGGGATAGGACACAAATCCTGACCTCCTCGTTTGTCCAAAGCTTCATCTGTCGACACTGAAATTGGTCGATGTTTCATTTGTTCCTGAGAAGACTGAACCTTCCACGTGAATAGTTAACAGATCTATTTTCACTTTAACATCAGAGGCTCTTTTCCTGTTGATCACTGCCTTAAAAAACAATCCCCTTTGATTCTGAAACTCTGTAGTGAAGCCCGTGCTTATCGAAACCTTTTCAGGAGGCAAGAATCTAAGTGGCATGAGGTATAAATTCATATAGTTTTAACAGCCTGTAAGAAATCCCTTCCTGTTTAGCAATACTGTTCACTTCTCTTCAGACTACATTCACATTACTACATTTCTTTTTCATTATGCCCTCCTTTTATTATCTTTCATTTGTATTTACATCTCTGAAGGAGCCCCATGTTGACAAATACTCTGATGGAGGGCTGAGTTAAAATAAGGACATAGCTGTAGTGTCATTACATCACAGCTGGCACCCACTCCTACCAACCATCCATCACTTGACATTGAGAGAGAGAGTGGGGGGAAAAAGAAAGAGAGGATGGAGAATGGAGGGAGGGAGAGTTTATTGCTGTGTTTTATTAATTCTTGAGGCTGGTGGCTAAAAGGATTGCAGTGGTTGAAAAAAAAAGAGAAACAACTGAGAAGTGGCTGCGTGATGAGGTAGATTTATTCCAATGTAAATAGGCAGACTTGGCCCAGTGGCAAGGACTTCTGGTAAAGAGGGAAGGAGGGAGGGAGAGAAAGGAGAGAGGGAATGGATGATGAGGAAAAGGAGGGAGGGGATAAATGAAGGGAAGATGTAGGAGACGAAGAAGACGAGAAGGTATAGAGAGATGTGGGGGTGACAAGGGGAGAGGGAGACAGAACGGCTGACATTGAGAGAATGGAGAAATCGATGAAGGAAAGAAGGGATGGTGACGGTGTGAGCAAAAGGGAGAGAGGATGAGTGAGGGCATACGTAGGGGGAAGGGAAGGAAGGGGAGAAGGAGAGAGACTGACATTGTGAAACAAGTACACGGAGCACTGGCGAGGAGAGGAATTGGAGAAAAGAGACAGCAAGAGGCACAAAGCTTCTGACTACTCTGTATCTACAAGTTAGACAAAACGGGGCTGGAGAGAACGATAAAACAAGCTTGCATGGAGGGAAAGAAGGAAACAATGAAGGAAGGCGCGAAGGAATAAGCTGTAAAGCTTCACCTGTCAAACATAATGGGGAGAAAGAGGGCTGCAGCAGGGAGGGAAGGAGGGGAAACAAGGAAGGAGTGCTGGAAGGATGTAAAATCCAAAGCCTCAGACTGTGCCTGAAGGATGTAGAGGTTGAGAAAATAAGCAAATCAGGATCTAAAGGAGATAATGCAAAGACACAGGAAATGATGGAAGAAGAAGGGGCGGCAGGAAAGAAAGACCAAGGAAGGCGGCGGCCAGGGAGGAGTCAACAGCGTCTAAACTAAGAACTGAAACAAAGGAGGGGGAGAAAGACGGAATCAAACACAGAGAAAACACTGGGACTGACATACAGACATCAGTGTAGCTCTTACAGAGTGAAAACAGGCCTCATGTCCTCAGACTCTAAATCCCAGTCTAGTAGAAAAGGGGATTATCATGATCATCGTTAATAAGAAAAATGCCAGGAACCCTAAGCCTTCCTCTATCTAATAAATCCTCCCTGATCCACACAGGAGCATAATTAATACAGACGGCAGGGGGTAGGAGGTTAGCGTCGACTGAGCATGAGTTAATAAGGAGGGAGTGAAGGAGGTGTGAAAACCTCCTAACTCCATATTGTCTCTTTTCCATTTTGGGAAATTGAAAGTTTACAAGGCATTGAGTGAATTCATTAACTGATCGTGCTGCTGTTAAAATAAATAAATATATGTAGGTGAATTGGAAAATGAAACTTTCTGGAATTTTTTCCTCGGCTTAGTGTTCGGTGACAGGAGAATTACCTCCAACATGAGGTCCAGCAGCCGAGTGGATGAACCAGAGCGTGGAACGGGGCCATCTCAAAATGTTAATTGCACAAAACCAAAGTGGTGGAAAAAAATGACCCAGCTTGCAAATTATTCCTCTTGGCGACGTCAAGGGAAAAATAATTGTATTTTGAGTATGCATGTGCATATGTTTGGAGGGTTTTACTTGTCTATGCCCAAGTGTATGGGAATTAAAAAAAGTAATTTGTGTTAACTGGAATTTGATGCCATTTGAGGGACCCTGCTGTTGTTTTTTTTTGTTTGTTTTTTTCATTTATAGCCTTTTGATTATAAATGGGATGTTCTGCACTTAAACTGTTGCCAACCATTTTCTGGAGCATATAGGTTTTCTAATTGATTTCTAACTTTCAGAAACCGTTTTGTTGAAGTGTTGAGTAATAATTCAGCTGTTTGGAGAGGTTAATTAATATTTTTGGCCCATTATATATTGTCATTTGTCAAAGCCTTATTGCTGCTTTGGAGGAAAGCAGTTGTAAGCAGGGACCTTCAAGGACTCTCCGGCATCCACAGTTTGAAAGATTACTGTTGAATCTGTGAATTGATGAACTATACTGATGAATAACTTTCTTTGGACGCACTGGTGTAGTGCAGACTTTCAGACTTTGGAGCACACACTCTATGCAGAGAGATTTTAAAAGGACTCAAATAAATCTGATAAATCTTCCCACTCGTGCTGACCTTGACACATTCTTTAATGACAACAGCTAGTCTCTTTGGCCAAGAGTTGTAAGCCCACATCAGATGAGCGTGAGATAAAAGATGCAACAGAACACAAAGGTCAAGGTGAGCATTATATCGGAGCTGAATGGAGAGAGATGTGAAACTCTAGGAGGTGCTTGTGGAAGCCCAGTTTTATAGCAACTAATAGTAGGGAATACAAAGGCCAATACATCTTTAAACATGCTAAGATACAGGATGGGGCCTCTGCCGTTATAGTTTATCTTCAAGCATGTATTCTTTAGTGCTGAAGTGCAGAAACCAAAGGCCTGCTTCTTCATTTGTCTCGTCAAGTAACTACCTGACTGACGAGTAACCTTGCAAGTCAGTTACGTAAGAGTCAGAGCCAGCGTGCCCTGACGATTCCTGTTGAACTGAGAGCTTTATGAGAAGGAGAATTAAAAGCACGCTGGGAGCTTTAAAGAGGGTTTTTTTTTCACTTAACCATAAGAGGATTTTATCTCAGGGAAAGAATGAAGGTTAGGGAGAGCTTGTAAAACTAAAATTTGGTTATGATCTACTGAGGTGGTCATGGCAGAAGTCCCCAAACATGCATATATCTTGTAGCTATTAGCACTGAACCAGCCAGCCACTGGAGTCTATTCTTTATTCTAACAAGAAGTCACTGTGGGGTCACACAAGACTATTTGCTTCTTTATCACTGGTGGGAGTAGTCTTAATGTTTCATCACAATACCCACGACACAATTCCTAATATACCTGCGCCCACCTGCATGCACACACACACTCATATGCACACACTCACCTCCACCAGCCCACCAAGCTCACCGAGAGCCTTGATTAAAATTTCCTTCATGTTCTGCTTCAGCTGGTGGCATGGGGAGTGATGTGTGTCCGCACACAGATGGAGCTCTCGCATAGACACACACACACACACACACACACACACACACACACACACACACACACACACACACACACACACACACACACACACACCTGTCAGAAATCTTCAGGTGTGTCAAATTCCTCATCTGCATGGGAAAATGGGAAAACACCCCCAATAAAAATGCCTTCCCTCATGTCCACTGAACTGTAAAGAGACTATGGAAATCAACATTTCTCTTCACAGACCAGGTGAACAGATGAAAGAAAGGTGACTTTTGTCTTCTGCATGTATGGATGAGATCAGGAGGGCATTATGGTAGGCTAGGAAGCACAGCCATGAAAAATATTTTCACATGCCTGCTGGAATAAAGCATCACCAAACTGTGTGCACAGCGTTTGCATTACATGGACGCAATGTAAGAATATTTGACATTGATTAAATGAGCCATTTTGTTGTTGCTGTGGAGTCAAACCTCAGCATGTCACTGATAAAAATTATCCTCCTACAGTAAACATTACTGGGTGAATATCATTACTCAATGCACCAGACACCTCCCCCAAGGGCTTTCTATACAATACACTGTATACGATACAGCAGGTTTTGGATTTTTCAGACCCTTTAACAGATTTAATTCAACAGGAATTCCCTGGAAAACCAAATAAAAAGCCCCAAAATGTCATACTGACGTTGCCTCTGGTCATACAAGAGAGGCTGTGCTGATGGACTGTGACAATTACATTGGCAGGGAGGGGAAACTGCTGATTATGAGCTCATTAAATGAAAATGTAACTAGTCAAATGAAATAACTATTTCAGAGTCACAATCTCCCTTACACAATTAATTATCAGTGCCCTTCACTTGAGCCTTTGGTGGGAAAACAAGAAAAGGCTCTATAGAAGTGGAATCAGCAGATCAGACACCCTGAGCTGGATTTTAATAGAATTTATTGACAATGAAAAAGAAAAAAAATGATTGGGTGAAAGGGAGGAGTGTGAGAGTACAGATGAGTTTCTCGCCTTCTCCTTCTGCATGTGTACATCTCTGTCTCTCTATCTGTCGCTGTCTGCCTCCCTCTAGGGAATGTTATATTTGGAATTAATGTCAGCTGCTTCGCTGCCCATGCTGCATTTGTGTCGCATTACGTTAGGTGGGATTCATTCATTTTCTGAACGTGCACAATCTCAGTCCGCCTCAGCCGGGAGAGCGCTACGTTCAGAGCCTGTCCTCACCAGAAAAATAGCCGTATAGGTCGACAAGTAGGTTCTTACAACTCATATTCACATTTATTCTTAGGCGGCGACCTCTAGTGGGTGTAGTAATTATGGCGGGAGCGAAGAAAGAAGTCAGGTGAGGTAGTATAAAGAGCAAGAAAGGTGTGGTGGACGGACAGGCGCATGACTTTCACTGAGGAGGCTGCTGTTCGTGTCCATGTGATACCAAAAGTCATTTTCAACTCATTTTAAGCCACATAACGTTTTTATTTTACATTATGTATGAAATAGTAGCACATTTATTTCAACCCATGATCACTTCCTAAACCTATCCAAGTAGTTTTGGTGCCTAACTGACAATTTCACAATAGTAACCACGCGTTAGAAGGCCTTTCTGACAGGAAGGCTGTGTGTGCTGCTGGGAGGAGCAGCTGCTCTGGGTGTCTAATATTGCAGCGGATGGGATTACATTGGAGTTATTTGAAAGCCTTGTGCGTCTTATATAGACGCTAAAGGGTACCTTGTGCTTCTGTATGAGACACTGAGGGGCAAAGTGGTATTTGATGCTCTGGGAATGAGAACAGGTTGGAAATGACACTAATATTCTCAACAGCTGCAAGATAAGTCAGACAATATTCACTGCAATAGATTCAATACCTCATCATAAGACAGCACAACTCATAACATGCAGGAAGAGAGACCACAGTCATTAGATAGCATTTCTGTTAATGGATTTCCTGTACTATGCCTTGTCCGTCTTCTGTCTCTGTCTTCTGTCTGTTGTTACTAAGGGCCAGAGTCAAAGTACCCTCATCCCTCTGTGCCTTCATTCTGCTTTTTGTCTGTAGGATTATTACTATTCAGGGCACACTCAGTGGCTTCTGCATGCCTCTGATCTTTTTGCAGCCATTCCTCTTTACTTAATATTTTTATTCTGTATGACTTGTTCCTCCAAGTCATAGCTTTAACACTATCGCCCACCCTTCATCAGTGTTTGACCTTTCTAATCTTGATACAGTCACGTCTGTTCTTCACCAAGCAGGTGGAGCAATACGGTTTTCTAAAGCTTGCATTTTAAATGCAGTGATTTTTTTCAAGCAAGCAAAAAAAAAAAAAAAAGAAAACGTTTGTCCAGTCATCACATATTTAATGTCCTGTTAGCTCACAAAATAACATCCAGAGAGGGCAAACAAATCTGTGCACAATAAATAATGAAACATGACAATAAACTGAATCACTGGTATAATATGAATATTTTAACCCTTTAACTGTTGCCATTAATCCCAAAATTTTACTGCTCATTTCCCATCCTGCCTTTGCCGTTCATCCCTTTACCCGCCTCAATCCTTCCTCTTTCCATTCGCTATAATATGAGAAATATTTCTGGGGTCAGACATTATCGCGCTTCCTGAATTTCTTGCATTTCACCCCATCGCATCCCCCTTCCATTTCCTTCATTCTGTCATTCTCATTTGTCGCTCCCCATCTTGTTTCTCTCTATCTTTCCATATTTTGTCCTTGGATTTTATAGAGGAAAGATGTGATATAATAACATACTGCTGCAGTAAGCCATTGTCCTTCCTTTCCTCATTCCACCCATTGCAACTTATTCTCTTCCTTCGTCATCTTTTTGTCTCCTCGTCTCCTCTTTTGTCTGTTTATGTGGAGGAGGAGGTCAAGACTCTTTGTTCACAAGGTTTATTTTTTGCTGGCGAGATAAAACCACAGTTTATTTCTGACCCCTCGACTGTGTGTGATGATAACGTTCAGCAGCCCACATATTATACTGAACTTAATGCACACAACTGAGCTTGAATTCCCTTCATTAATGCACCAGTAAGACAAAGCACACAAATACAAAAAAATCCTCATTAGTGTGGATGAAGACGAATAGTTGACAGTGGAAGATGAGCAAGCTGATTGAAAAATATCCAGCTCATATTCTCAACAGAGAAATAAGTGGAGCTTGCTCCTCCCTTATCAGCAACGGTGTGGGTGCCCTTGAGCAAGACACTTAACTCCCCCCCAGCTGTTTAGGGGCCAAAAGTACTGCAGTTGTGTTGGGCTGCTTCAAGGTGAGTGGGTGTTTGGCTGTATGAATTTGAAGCAGTGCTGCTCAAAAAAATGCTGGCATGCTAACAGCTCCCTGCCTCTCCCTTGATAATAAAGTTTCGAAACAAAAGCATCCACAGTATAAAAAGAATGTATTTTCATATTTGTCTCACCAACACATGTTGAGCTATTTGGTCTGAAAGACACACAGTGGTTAGTGCTGCCAGTGTGTAAGGAGCATGTGCTAATGATAGATCCACAGAGCAAAATATAACAGGCTCCTGCCAGATGACATGTGACTTTAATGAAGATGGAAGTTGAGTGTTTAAAAAAATGACTATTTCATTACTGCTGTCATTGCGCCGCACTTTGTTACCCTCCAGTGAGCATTTAGGCACACCCCCCCCCAGGTTTGAGTTAAGTTTACCTTAACACAAGCTGCCACTTATTGTTTATCACATGGAGCATGCATGCACGCACACACACACGCGCAGTCTGAGTCATGGATTACAGTCTTACTGAGGCGTATAAAAACACATCTCTATCCTCCCACCCAGCTAGCTGACATACTGTTACACATCACAAGAGCCCATGTCAAAACCACAAAAAGGCCTCGAGCTGCCTCACAGCGCGTAAATGTGTGTGTGTGTGTTTCCTACTTGGTGATGCTTTTCACAGCTAGCACAAAAGCTAACTGTGCTAATCTGCGTATGCAACCTGTGCTCCCTGTGTCTAAATCAGAAATAGCACTTCAGCTGATGGCTATGGTTACACCCTGTCAGGGGCTCCAGCCACCAAACCTAAATAACAGCTCATCTGGATTTCTGAATTACTTCTTTTTTTGCATGGTTGGAATTTTATTTTTGCATCACTAAGGAGGACTGGCACAACAGCTGTGATTGTGTGTGTATGCATCATGCAGGTTCAAGGGGGATCCAGATTTAAGCTAATGTTTGGCAAGAATCCATCCAGATAAACTACCCTGGAGCAAAACACAGAGTCAATTCAAGCAAATTCCTGGGTGCTGCTTTGTAGTTGGTCTTGACCTTTGACCTCTTTGCAGAGGAGTGCAGGAGAAAACAGCATGTGCTTAATAAATTACCTGTGGGGTATAAGAATCATATTCTTCACACAGAGTGCAGAATAGACCCCTAACCAACGATGAAAACCTTCATTATCCCCATCAGCAAATCATGTCGGTATACACACGTTGTCCAATGTGTGCACAGGTGTTGCTGTTTTACAGGTGAAACTTTTTACTGCACCCAGTGCACAGAGCAGTAAATTTGAGCAGCATCCGAGGGGTTTTATTTCATTTTTAATGGCCTCTTTTTAAACTTTTGAAGGGTACCTGTGAAACAGTTTAACAATGACAGGGTTGGAACACATGACATATAATTTTCGAAAGGACATGACTCGGTTGGCCATGAAGTGAATGGCTGCAAACGGTCCAGGATAATTTGACAACAACAGCACATGCCCTCCTCCTGTTCCATTTTCCAGCTGCATTTGAGGTGATGACAAGCAGTATTTCTGAATCTGAGCAGAGGATTTTAGAGCTGTGAACAGTTGCAGCTAAGATTTCCCTAAAAGCTGTTTAGCCATTAAAAAAAAAAAAACAAAGCAGAAACATATGCATACATACAGAAATGACTGCTTGAAATGAATCCAGTACAAAGTTTCTTACCATTCCTGTAAAATGAGCCTAAAATGCATTCAAGGCACTCCCAAAGTATACTGAAAGCTGTTCTTGAACCATTTGGAGTGCATGCATGTTTCTGGTCTCTTTAGAAAGGTAACACTTTCTGATATTGTATCCCCAGTAGTGAGAATCATTCTAAGTGCTTCTGGCATTGAGTAATGGAAATCTGAACACTCTGAAGCAGAAGGTTTTTATTTCCGCATGTATATTTTTTAGCAAAGAGATGCCTGCGGATGACTACGTCTGGGACATATTTGCTGGAAAACACAATGGGACCACAGCATGAGGCCTCATCCTAGTCCAAGTTCTGTCACATCCGTCGACTCCTTACCTGCTGCCATTCTCATCTGCACACCTGCTCAGCCTGCACTCTTCACCTCCCAGCCACACCCACCAGTCCAATCACCTGAGCACACACCTGGGACTCATTGTCAATTAGTCCAGCACTTAAGTCACTCTCCTACAAATCCACATTGTTGCCAGATGGTTCCTCACAGCCTTCAAGACTCTCCAGCATTGTTCCTCAGATTGTCTTCCCGGTGCTGACCCTGCCTGTCTCTGACCTTGTTTATTCTGCACATCCCTGGCAAATACCTCAGCCTTGTGTCTTTGATAACGTCTCTAGCTTTCCCCCTTTTTGACTCTGGACTTAGTGAGACTGTTTGCTGTTTGGCTTGCCAAAGAATTACTGGAACTGCTGTTTGCTCTGGACCGAGCATCAAGCCAGCCTCAGCTAGCACCCCTAGAGACTCCTGGGTTCAGCACGTGCAGCTTTTGGGTCCTATACAAGTCCAATAAAAACTGATAACAATACCACAGATAATGTTTAACATGTGTCAAATGGTATCCTGAGGCATTCTACAAAAACAGGCTATTTACTATATCTAAATAAATGTCTGTTTATATTCAGGCAATCTATGTTCAGGCTATTTATATTCCTATTTCAGGTGTCTATTGTCATATTTAGTTTATGTACCTTAAACTTAGGCCATTTACTATACCCATAATTTCAAACCCTGTGTAATTTCCCTATTTGCACTGAATTCCTTGATTTAGCTGTAAATTACTGAGCATATCAATAGACTCTGTAGACGGCAGTTGAAATGTAGTTCAAGTTAACTAGCGCTCAAGAAGTATATCAATCCTGAATGCTGGTCATCAACTATTTTATGATCATGGCGTTCTAAGTGCCACACTTCACACTTCCTATCGTTTAAAATACAGAATTTTAAACGATAGGAAGTGTGATAGTGAACACAAGCTCTCAAAAAGGCTAGCAAAAGAGTGTGTGAAGTGACCAACCTCATAAATTACCAGAGCTATTACTATGCTGAAAGCCTTGGAAAATGGCAATGAGCTGAATTTACTTCTGACTCTGATGGTAAAATGGAGTCAGAAAAAAACTTGCTTAAAAAGGTGGCTATTTTTATTGCTTCATTTTGTTTTTACTGATGTACTGTAAATTTCACAAAATACTTAAAACACATTGAATGTATCTGCCCAAATGTTTGCGTTTCAGTTTGAGTTGAGTTTCGTATCTTCAGGAGGTCGAAATCAATACAAACATTTTCTAGACTAATAAGGTTTTCATCGTGACTGGTGTGAATCTGCCAGTTGATATCAATGCCCATGTGGTAAAAAAAAAAAGAAAGAAAGAAATTGCCACTTTCAAAGATGATGCCAGAAGGCAAACATGGCTCTTCCCATGTTAGCCAAGTTGCACCTGCAGATGAAGACTCCGTTTAATAGTTCATAGACCTTTCAGCCCACCCTGCTGGCAGTCTAGCTACCCCACAGCTTCCATGTTGTCAGTGATTAGCACTGGCCGTGTTTGTTGCCAGCTATGACTTCTGCTTACTATGGAGTCCAGCAGAGACAGACATCTGGAGCTGGGTCATCAGGGCAACATGGCAGTTCGGGTCAGGATCGCAGGGGCAATGGCCTTGATCGCAGATCTCAGAAGGAAGTGTGTGTTTGGCCAGTATGATGATGCAGCCCTTTCCTTTCAACACTACTGCCCACCCATAGACACCCAGTGCTAGAACATAAGGTGAATGCCAGAGGTCCATCATGTGGAGAATACTCATTAGTGTCTTCATCAAAACATCACTTGAGCTGAGTGAAACTAATTGGTACTCAGGCCTTTAAGTGGGTGGATAGCATCCTTTGGGTGTGTTTTAGGAGGAGACAGAAAAAAGAGAGAAGTGCAACCGAGGGAATGAGCACCGGAAGAGACAGAGAATAATAATGACAAAATGACTACACCAACTGAGGAGAGGAACTGTACATTTACTGCCCACAAATGGCCCATCCACCATTTACACCTTACCACATAAAGTTCAGGCGCCACATTAAGACATCTGAACTCGCTGCTGGGAAGCCGTACCTTAGGCACTCTTCCAGTAAGTCTTGATGCATTGAAACCAACATGAATACCTTCTGCAAGGCAAACCCGGAGGACAGCTGGAGCATTACCCCCAAATTCCACTACAGCCACTGAGAAAATACTCACTGTGAAATCCATAAAAGCTGCTGCATCGCCCATTGCACCATGTCCGATGGAAGCTCAACTGTTGCCAGGTTTAAATTCCCGGTGGTTGACACAGATGCTCTTCCTCATGTTGTGCATTTAATTAGGGTGAAATTAGAAAGTGCTTAGAGAACACAAACCTCAGTAAACACTGAGCAGCTCTCCAAGTTGGTGTCACACTAAAGACTTTATTCAAGAAATGTAGATTTTTATTTAAGTAGATTGAATGAATTTCCCCTGCAAACACATCTGTCACCAGATTCATAATCACTGCTAAAGTTGATGATGGCAAAAATCTCAAATCCATTAGCATTAAAATCTAATCTGTTGTGTCTTGGCTCAAAGGTTGTCTGTCCTGCGAACTCATTAATACTTTATTGAGACATCACACTGACAGAAACATTAACAAAGGTTATGTGAATTGCCATAACCTATTTAGCATAAATAACTAAGTTGATATTGGTTTTTCTGAAGCTTATTGGCTCACATAATCAATATCAAGCCGCAGAGGGTGTGTTGCTTAATTAGAAAATCTGAACATTTCCTTTCAATATTGAGCATTTTTTCAAAAAATATATAATTATAGCAGACAACTTGAGTGTCTGTCTGTAGATTGTGGCGATATTGAAGTCAGTCTGAGTTGAGCTTTTACTAATATTTGTTCACACTGGAAAGTATCAACTTACTAAACTGAGGAGGACACTTGGAAATGGCCCATATGGAATGATAAATGACAGGGCCGTTATTTTCTTAAAAGAGGCCCATAATGGAATACTTCACTCTTTGTACTGGGAACACCTATGGTAGTTCTTAATAAATGAACCACTTGATGTACTTGAATTGCCTATCCAGGCACAAAAGGAGCCTCTGAGGAGGACATACCTCTCTTAATGCAGGATAAATCCATCCCTGGTACTTTGTATTTGACATCTGCAGGTCAAACAAGGAGAAAGGGACTAGAGGAGGGAGTACAAGGAGCAGAACGAGGAGGACCAGGACAGGAGGAGAGGAGGAGATGAGAGTAAGGAGAGGAGGAGATTAGGCAGCTTAAGGTCTTAAGACTGGAGTCTGAGGAGGTGAGGTCGTTTCAAGAGTTGCAGGGTGATAGAGGGGAAGGGAAACATAAAAAAAAAAAAAAATGGGAGGGAGAGAGAGAGACTTAGGGGGAGGAGGAGCAGTGCGGGAATCCATTATGGCATCCAGTAAGCTTACTCTCTTCACTCCTGCCTCCTGAACTCAATACTCAGACACACTCCTATATTGTAACTTTCCCAGAGGACTCAGTAGACCAATTCTCTGTATTGATTTTGATGAAGACCTGAACAGCTGCTGAGAAAGACTCACTTCAGACCAAGTGGACCTAAGCTTTAACACAGAGGGACAGGCCGAGCCTTGCTGTGCGTTCGTGTGTGTGTCTGCCTGTCAGGGAAACAAGAAAAGGTGGCTGTCAGTGGCGTCTTCCATATGTGTGTGTGTGTGTGTGTGTGTGTGTGTGTGTGTGTGTGTGTGTGTGTGTGTGTCAGCACGTTTGAGTGCGTGTGCTTTTCCACAAGACACACAGCAACAATTGTATGAAAGTAGAGGTGGGACCCAGCAGTGTCTCCATGTTAAGTGAAGTCAGTGCCATTTAGACAGGCAGATGTGACATTTGGGGTGGATGGTGGCCACAAGTCAGCAAACAGACACACTCGCAAGCTTACTGCAGACAGCGGTATTTGCACATTTACAAATGTGATATTTGAGCTGCAGGGTGAGGCATAAATGGAAACAGTTATAAACGACAAGCGAGATGTTCCTCCACAAAGGCAGCGTAAAAATAACTGCCACGCAATCCAGATTTGTAAGACATTAGCATCTATTTCTGGATGCTTAAAGAAGGACGAGACAAAAGCGTTGCTTTAACAGCAGCAAATGCATCCGTCACTTTCCACAGCAGCGATGTGCTTAGATGTGAGGTTTTCTAACTAATGGGCTGGTAAATAATGCAAATGCAGAGTGTGTTCTTTGCTTTCCACAACATACACACAGAATCTGTGAGCTTAGGGTGAACTCTGAGGTTGTGCACAGATTCCTCAGCGGTCACTGTGGCTCAGGAGGTTGACTGAGTTGTCCTTTCTTTGCAGGAATGAGGCACCCATGCAGGCGCTTCTCCGATAAGGTACAAAAATTAAATTCTGCCCATTTTACCATTTAGAAATCATGCCATGGGAATTTAAACACAATCATGTAGAATTAATTCAAATCAAGAAAAAACTGTCCAATATTAAAAGATATTCAACTGGCTCAGGTCTCACGTTGTTGGTAATCCACATCAATGCAGCATCCTAGACCTTTTGGACTGCTCATTCAAAGAGGACAAACAATGAAAGACTTTTAGAGTTTTTTTTTGTTGTTTTTTTCAAGCTGCTTGAGGCGGAAGATAAAATCTGCATGGGTGTACAGGCCCTCTTACTTTCCTCCTCAGGGCACGGCTGAGTCACACAGCACTAACCCTGAGATTTAAACAAATTTGCTGCTTGGCAAAACACCGCAGCTTACCCTCTCTCTGAGGGCGAGGCTGCCTTTTTGCCTCATATGCCAAAATGACTGTGAAGAAATGGATTCATGTCCGCTTTAACACATTTCTTCACACGCAAACAAACTCCCCTGACCAGGCTGTGCTCTGAGCATTGTTTCAGACAAACACCGTTAACCACTTTACAGCCAGCCACGAGGTCAGAACTCCTGAAAGCCTATGAGATAAAGACCAAGATGCTACTTCCTTACATAATTATGATCTGAGTCATCCGCACACATTTGGTTTTGGCATAGGTGAAATTTCATTACGTCACTCACACACACATACACACACACACCTCAGGGCCATATGGTGGCACAGTGAAATCAGTGGTTACAGTGAGTTACATCAGACAGGTAAGCCAAAGCAGCAAGCCAGCTGGACTGAAAACAAACACTGACTTCATATTGTGAGACTCTGCCAAACAATAAACTCATTTATACAATGAGTAATTTCAGCCCAGGAACTGAATGGATTAAACAGCCACCATTTAAGAAACAGCGGAGACATTTAAACTGTACCTGGTCATGTTTGGAAATATAGAGTATATAGATCAACATGAAGGAGTGGCAGTGCAATGAGTGCACTGCTGAACTTAAAGCTATTCTGAGTCTCAAGTGGAGCACATTTCAGCTCCAGTGGGGGATGAGAAACATCAGCGATCTGAAGATATGAGTTACAAAGGCATATCAGCTAACCCTGGGAAGGGTTTCGTTGTTGTCTCACAATGGCATATGACAGTCATTTGGTACCTCCGCAATTGAGGCCTGAATTGGCGGCATAAAAGAAAATAGTATGTCCTTAAACCTAAAATCTATATAGTGACTTTATGTGACCCCTAAAGTGGTTCACCGACTTTTCAATGTCCTTCCCTAATACTCCTCAGCATGGATCCATAATGATATCTATTATTTTTTTCTTTTCAGCACCTGACCTGGCTGAATCCCCTCAGCAGATCAAAACACTCAGCTTTCCTCATCTCTTCTTCTATCTCTTCTTGCACATTGTAGGACATTTTGCAGTAACCTTTACTTGTCCTGTCACACTGCAGAGCTTCCAGTCACAAAAGAAAATGTGCAGTTGTCTCTGTGCCACAACTGGCCTGACTCTGGCTGTGACAGGAATGCACGCCGATCAGCTTGCAACATGAGGTCATTGTTAAACCTGACTAATGATAACAAGGGAGGCCATTGTATTAGTATAACATTAAAGACAATATGCCAAACTGGAGTGGAGACGCGCACAGCTGGTAGTCATTAGCAACCTTCAAATAGATGATTTGGCAAAATTTTTTGTCAGCTCAAAATAAAAATGCTCGCTCACAATCACTTAATAAACGTTTATGTACTGCATGAGCAAACGCTGTCGACCACTGGTTCCCAAACTATTTTGAACACAGCGTGCCATCACAGGAAATTGTTTTCCACTGTCTGATTTTAGTTTTTTTGACAGGTTCAGTCAAAGCGCAAAGTGCGCTGTATGTGACAAGTGCCAACTGTGAGCTGTCCTGTTGTTGAGTGGAGAATAAATGCATTTTAACAGGATTTTTAACACGGTGCCACCTTTCACACCCAAGGGGGTCATAGCACCCACTTTGGGAACCACTGCTTAGACCAGAGCTTTTCAAACTGTGAGACCAGCCTCCCCAGGGTGGCATGGGAGAGCTGAGAGAGGCAGTGTGCATGGAGAGATGTGCCGCAAAGACACTGAGAGAAGTGAATAGTTTGTACAAGATTTACACGTCCAGAACTTCCCTGACAATTACAACATTTTGAAGTTTTCTTTAGTATAAACATTATTCAACAATGGCTGTCTGTAGAGCCATCGGTACAACGGCTAATAGCCGATTCTGCAATTTTCATGGTTTCAATTTGCCAAAATGTAATAAATACAGGCTAAAAAAAACAGAGCTTAACTGATAAATGCCTGATGTCTCTGGAGTTCTTCTGACATCACCAACAAGAAATACACCGGAGTGCTGTGAATACGCCCCAACAATATTGGTTTGTCATCACGACTTTTAAGATCCAGGAATCCTGTAAGGCTAGCTTTTGTTGACCCTGCATGGTTAGGTTTGTGCAGCTCACATTATTTATTGACGAATATACAGTGTGTTAGGCAATGGGAAAAGTGTTCAAAAGAAACAAAACATCTGACAAAAACTCCAACCATGCAATGTTCTGAAGCCTTTTAAAAGGATGTTTTATTCATGTTGATGCCATTTAAAATAAATTCAGCATTAAAATGACTGCAAACCCCACCCAGTCAGCGTCTCACGTTTCAACCTGGTGCCTTGAAACAAGCAAACAGGAGTGATTTGACAGGTGAGGACAAGCCATTCATTTTCTGAGACATCCTGCATTGATCATGACAGCCAATGGATGTCCACCTTCACCTCTGGGACAACCAATCATATGTTCTCACCTGAGTCACAAAGGGGGGGCAATGGGCTTCTAAAGAGCCAGGCATCAATAAAGTCATGAGGGGGCCTCTGGGTAAATGAGTTTAGTGGTGATTAATGAGATAGCTGCTTAATGCGACACTGATATTCTATTGGCGAACGACAGGATATCACCAATCACAGCCCAGGACTGTGCACAGTCTCACCTCCTCCCCTGACAAGATGCGGGTGAGTCAGAAAGATAGAGTGGGGGAGACAGAGAGAGCAAAACTGAGACTTACAGAGAGAAAATAAGAGGAAAGAGGAAGAAGCGAAAACAATAAAAGCTTGAGCTATGAGTGTGGCACCAAATTATTGTGAGCAATACAGGAAATAAAACAATTCAAACGCGCAGAAGCTGATGAGAGGCATCCTCTCAACTGCTTCGCTTTGTCTCTCAATTACACACACACACACACACACACACACACACACACACACACGCACACACACACACACACACACACACACACACACTACTGACATCTGCATTCTTCTGCCTGTATTTCCTTTACCGTATGTGTACATGCTGTCCTTATTTGATGTGAAAGAGGCCCAGTGAGCTCATATGTGCAGTCTGGTGTGTATTTGTGTGCACGCATGTTTCCATTCATTTACTGTATGTGCACAAATCTACAACTCGTGCGTTGAGTGTACATAAAGTATGTGTGTCTGTTTGTGCAATGTGTGTGTGTCTGTAGTCCCAGTGTAACTGGCTGTGGTGTTTTATTCCATTTGAAGCTGTTTATGCTGCCTGGTTAAAGTTTGATGAGACCTCTGCTAGTAAATGAACACAGTTAGGAATTTGGAGAGAGACGCATTGCGGAAAATACATCAAGTCTGTGTGCGTGTGTGTGTGTGTGTGTGTGTGTGTGTGTGTGTGTGTGTGTGTGTGTGTGTGTGTGTGTGTGTGTCTGCAATTCTGTCAAAATTTGCTCCTACCAAAAAGCCTCTGAACACAGTTTGTTTGTCAGAGTGGAATGAGAGCACATGTGTTACTGATGTGTGTGCATGCATTCCCTTCATCTATGAACCCAGCCTACACAGTGTGTTTGTGCATGTTTGTGTGTGTCGATGGCGGAAATGAGAGTGTGTGAGATTGGCATGTAATTATCAGAGTGTCAGCTCAGTCTACTGGGTCATTCATCCTCTGACTGTCATCGCTCCACACCCTCCAGGACTCGATCCTGAGAGTTAGTGTAAGTGTACATGTGAGTATCAGTGTGTGTGAGTGTGTTTGTGTGGGTGATGTACATGCCTCCTCTCTAAAATTCCAAGTCAGAGAGAAAAAGTGCAGAAATCCTTGTGGGGGGAAAGAAAAGTATCATGGGTGAAGACCAGCATTACTTCAAAGCCGTCTGCGTCCTCCATGCTGCGGAGAAAACTAACATTCGCTGTAGTTGCTCTTAACTCGCATTAGGACTTAAATTTGACAAATTCTGTGAAGTCACATCACACTGAATAAGAAATGATGTAAAAATCCTAAGGCAAACACGCACCAGCATAAAAGACAGACCAATTACGGTTACAGAAAAGCATAAAGTTATGTTTCTCGTTCTTAGACAGGCCATATTTTTAATAAATCTTACACTCGCTCAAAAATGATGACGTGGAATTATGAAGGCAAAGAGGTTACTAAAGTCTAATTTGCATATAAAGAGGAGGGTAGACTGACTCCTGATAGATTCCATGTCTCCATGTGAAGTTCTAATTAACCTACATCTATTTAAGGTAAACTTTGTCCTTAATTCCAGCCCTTCCTTCCATGTTCATCATTGTCAATAAAACAGGAGTTTTTAAGGGGTTTTAAGTCGACTGGCGAAGACCGTCCCCATAAATTGTAAAACTAAAGTGGATGAAACTGGATGTCACCCAAAACTCCCAACATTTTAGACAAATGAAACCAAACATGGCTGCCAGAGTGTATACCACCTTATTAGTATTTCGATGTGGTGCTTCAACTTGCAAGAGCTTCCATTATTACTACTCTAATCCTAAAAGCAATCATTATTGCTGTTATAATCAGGTCAAAAGGACAGACAGTCAAATTCAATGGAGATCAATGTTAGTGATGTGATTTCACTGCTGAGGTTCTGTCCCCAAAAGAAAATGTTTCTCTCTGTTTCTAAATGTTTCAAGTGCATTCTCAGAAGACACAACCCTGTTCTTCTTCTTCATCTTCATTCTCACTCTCATTCTGTCATGTATTCAGTGTGGAAATACGACTCACACAGATAAATCTGCATTATTCGCTTTATGTGAGATCTAAGGCTGATATCTGATTTGAAAGACTTTAAGCATCTTACTGTGCTGAGAAATCAAACCATAATTTTTACCACATGTTTTAAAAAAATCAGAATATTTAATTGGCAGTCATAAAGAGTGGATTTAATGTTGCCAAAAAGCCCTGAAAACATCTGATCCTGCAGTCTGTCTCATAATAAAAAACCTGTGCTACTGCTGTTCAGCGTAATGCTACATAAAACCCGCCAGCAACTCAACCGTCTCTAATTGTCAATACCAAGAATGCAAGATTGTCATAGAGCTGCATTAATAATTAAAACATATCGGGAAGCATTAGATGGAATCAGCTCTTCTGTTGCTGACAGATGTGCAATAATGACAAAGTAATCATGATGAGGATGGCTGGTGAATCGTGCATTGAACCTTGTGGCAAACAATTAGACGATCAGCAAAAATGCCGAAGAAAAAGAAGAAAGGGAGTTGTTGCTTGGTATTTCTGTCACATCTGGAAATAAATCATGACTGATTTGTTTTCTGCAAACAGGTTTTCATTCCTGAGACAAATAGCTACGATACAACACACTGTAATTCTAATATAAAGGAATAAAATGAGAAAAGACTTGGAGAAAATGATCTCCATGGCTGCTCATTGCCGTGTACCAAACAATCAACCAGCTTGTGTGTTATGAGGCTTTGTGAACCATGAAGAATAAGTCATTACATAACGCTCAGCAGAATCAGATCTTCATTGTTGACTCTGAAGCATCCCTGTGGTCACATCGCAAAGACAGATGTGTGCCAAACAAGTGCTATTAGATCAGTGGGAGCCCCATCAGGCATCATGAAAAATAAATACGAAGCAATTAACATCTCTCTCATGTCGATGTCATGGTTACATACTCTATGTAGGACTACACACAGCACAGCACAGCACAGCAGCTAGCGAGGCTTGTGTTTGTCTGTTTGTGTTGAAGTTAACTCACTGTCACACTCTATGAACAATCACCTACAGCTGATTTAAAAAATCAATTCTTTAAACTACAGCAGCAATACAGATATGGTGGCTTTACTGAATATCTTCATTAGCATAATGTGGAAAAAAAAGCATTTCATTAACAAATATGCTACTGTGGCTGTTTAACAATAATGCACAATTACACAAAAAATGAAAAGCAATCAGCCTTCTTTCTTATACATCATTTTTCTTGAGCTGATGTATTAACGGGTGTTTCTTACGTCTATTAGTCACACAAAGCAAGATTGCTATCATGCTCAATGAACACAAAAGAACAACTAAGCAGATTTGCAGCAAAGGAAAGAATCAGTGATTAGCTTTTGGCAGGGATTTTGCATTTCAACTGTAGCTATTGTGATAAATGAAACAAACACAGGGGGATGAGTACAGCTGCTAGTGTGATATACATCATCTGACAATTTACCCAAATGCACTTTGGTGAGGGTTTCTCCCCATTCAAAACAGCCGGAGAAAAAAAACTAAACAAAACAAAAAACCAAACCAATTATTGCAAATAATGTCTGTTGTTCCATTTTGCGCCTACAAAGAAGTCTGACTTGTGCTAAAGGCCCAGGCGCCGTGTGAATGTGGAGAACTCATGGTGGAGTGGGCCACCTGCTATTGCTATTGCATTAATATGATTTAAAACTCGGCATGATTTGAACATTCATCCCATATTCCACCTCAGGTACAGACATTAAAACAATAAAATTAACCTTTAATTGAAAATCCAACATATGAAACAAGCAAGATTTGACAGCAGCAAAGCATAGGCAGAGGGACAGTGCTCCACGTAGTTTGTTCTGGTTAAAACATGCTTTATTCACCATGTATCACCATCAATCGGCTTTTCTAAGTGCGATTGATGGTGATACATGCAAAAATGATTACTAATTCATTTTATTGATTGACCTTTTTGTGCCAATTTTGTCTCACGTTTTCAAGTCCAAGTATTTGCTGCTGAGACAGGCAACCAGAGACTGTCCTCAAGGGCCGTAGTAATTAAGACAAGGGATTTTCATTATTGTTACAATGGCTTCAAAGGTCGCCGAACTTTAAAGAAAAGGCCATGGCAACCCAAACCACAAGACTTCCCTAACTTAAACAAAGTCCTTTTTGTGTCTAACTATAACCAAACCTATACAATGTGTTTATTTCAGGTGGTGTGGAGGTCATGTTGGGCAACCTACATTTTTTATTCCCCCCATATCTTGTTTCTCTGTAAACCTGTGAAGGTGTAGTAGGAAAAGAGCCATGCTGACCACCTTAATATGCTCTCAGCGAGCTGAGCATACATCTGTAAGAAAGGCAACCAATTGACAGGATGGTCTAAGAACTGGTTGACCCCTGAATACATCTTACAAATGAGCCTGCTGAGCCTCCACGGGATGACTTAATTGCTATTGGAAACTGCCTTGAGGTGTTTCCAGAAGGTCTACACTTGATCACTGACCTCTTAAAATCACAAGACAGGGACAGTTCACATAGTGATGGAAAGGTGGAAATGTGGCAAATTTAACAATTTATCAACTATCTCTGCTGCAGCAATCATAAAATTTGAGAAGAAGCTCCAGATTGTCCTCGCCGTGGTCTCATTTGTATTATATCAAGGTATTACAGTTAATTAGACAATGTGATGTTCAGAAACACTTTCGAAAATCTGGTGAGTATGCTCCCTGTGGTGCTAAATTTCTGGCATCCACGATACATTACAATGATTTGCCTCGGCCTCCCAGGGCGCTGAGGCATTCTGCAGATGTGAGAGATGATGTCATTACATTACACACAAGATATTACGAATCAACAAAATACACAGAGAGAAAATTGATACATAACGGACAGCAACAATTCTGCAGCAGCTGCACACCCTGCACCTTTTTTTGTGTCTGCACGCTCACAGTGCTGTTGGCCAGTCAGTCGGTGCTAGAGAATAATAAATACAGTACATACTGTGCATCCTGTACTCCTCACATTGAGACACACACACACACACACATTGAACACATATAATATATCCCCATAATGAAAAGATGATAAAGGTTGTCAGCTGCGTTCACACGTGCTGGCTTGGCCACGTCAGGCCAGCACTGAGGAGAACCACCTCTCCATTACAGCAGCGCTCCCTGCTTGAAGCTGTGCCGTTAACTGATGATGTGCTTGTCTTGAGTTGATGACCTTTAAAAGCCACGCCCTCTTTTGCACTGTTTACTATTGCATCATCATCATGGATTTGCAGGCGGTTGTTCCAATTTTACTTGGCATCTACCACTTACTGCTTGGATTATGAATTACACACAACTCGCAACGCTTAAACTGCCAATGGAAACACACATCAACACAGCACGGTTTGACTCTGTGTGGCCAAAAGTGCAAATGCAAAAGCCCTGTGAGTTCTTTTGGTGATCTTTAAGAATACACTTTATTCAGCGGCCACTTCAGTTTAAAGACATGAGGGAAAGACAGAAGAGGCCACAATGGGGCTGATGAGGAGTAATGAAATCCTAGCACAGCCACACATTTTCAAGTAAAGTGTATACAGCACTGTAGAATTGTTTTCCTTAGATATTGGGGGAAAGGCTGCATGTCAGCATCGATTCTCATTTCTAAATTTAAGCTGTCCATTCTTAAAGTGCAATTACAACCACGAGAGCAGGCATTCATTTGTTTGCGTTTAAAGGTCGCGGTATAAGGAAGATGTTGATGGACATTCTGTGCCTTACTAATGGGATTTTGTTTTTCGTCACTTGTATTATTTCTTTTGGAGATAATCATGCTCAAGGTCTTGGAATGCCAGTTTCCATTATGCTCTGGGGGGATGTAAACAAGGTGTTAGCTGTAACTTACGACTTGAGACCTGTTAGCCTATACTTGTTTACACTTTGGCACAATTAAAAGTCTGCTGAATCAGCTATTATTAGTTCCTGTTTGCAATGTAGCCATGGCTGTTCAGAAAACTATCACTGTATCACTTTCATACTGAAGATTTTCAGAGAAGTTCTGATTATGAAGAGCCCCCTCCTCGTAATCTTATCTCCTCCTCCCATATCCTGTCTTTGTCCATTCATCACTTGTTCTCCTCTGTCCTCATTTACTTTAATAAAAGGACAGTGAAAAAGGCAAAATCCTGGATGGCCTTTGATGTACTTGGCCAGGTCTGGCTTCGCCCTCCCAAAGTAAATTGGAATGGAGGAAAGGGAGGGGAAATGAGAGGGAGTGGAGTTATTACTTGTCAACTACTCTTCTTCAGAGAAGTCGAGCTATGAGCTCCACCAGCCTCAAACCGTCCTCCTGCCTCTCTCTTTCTCTGTCTCCCACTTCTCTCTATTCTTGCTCTTGTTCAGCAACCCTCTCATCCAGGCTGTATAATCAATAGAAGAGTTCTTACTGGAGATTGTATTGATGTACTCAGACTCACTCCACTCATCAATAGAAACAATGATCACTTGGAGAGAGGGAGACGGAGGGAGAGAAACTAAGAAGTATCCCGCAATCATCGTGTTGTCTTCAGTTAATTCTCTACTTGATTTTGTAAAATAACTTAAATATGATTAATTCCCTCTGCTGCCCTGACTTACATTAAAATACATTACTGACTGTCAATGATACTCAGCCAAGGCCAGGATGGAAGTTTCTAATGGGCTGCAACAGTCAGAAGAGGCAAATATAGTGCGCTTATTATGAGTCTCTGATGCAGGACTAATGGAGATGGTGTAGAAAGATGACCAAAGAGTCCTATAACATTAAGTCAGTGATAGAAATCAAATGGATAGAAATGTTATATAATCCTAATTAAACAGATTTATAATTGTACCATGCTGTCCTTTATAGCCACTGCCCTGGCAGGACGGGCAGCACGAGCCTTAAAGGGAAAAAAAAAGAAAAAAAAAACCGACTCCCTTTTTCACAACTGCATTAAAATCAGTGTTGTGATCAGTGTGACCTCTTGACACTGACACGTAGGCAACTTTTATGCTCGGCTGCTGTGGGGTGCTCAGGGCAGACAGTTGAAAAGGAAAATGTGTATTTCAATTGTTCACTTGCTCAGTAGCCACAATGAGAAAGCTGGATTAGTTCACCAATAAAAAGGAGCTTTATTTCTGATGGTTGGTCTCAACTCAAAACAGCTGTGATCCGAGGCAGCACGTATTCAGGATGAACACACTACCCACTGTATTTTCATTCTTTGGCCTCGACCTTCAGTGGCATTTACTTCCCCACCAAGGGTGTATAAAAGAGATCTACACAGCAAGCTCACCCATTCACACAGCTCCCTGTTAATTCAATAATCGACTTTATGTGACATCCAAACTTGCTGCTTCACTTCACTTCACACCTTGGCTGCCCAACCAAAATAAGATCAACACAAACAACAAACAAGTAACCCAAGAATCTGTGACAAAATGTTTACTAGATGAATCAAATCCACAGTCTTGATCTGATGTTTGACAACCTGAAAAGAATAAGTTGGAAAGATGTGTGGAGATGCTCCCCCCACAGTTAATGACTGCTTTGTTGCTTCTGAACAAGTCAATAGCCCTGAACATCTTCCCAGTGGAGCTGCTGTCGTCAGGTGGAATACGTGTACATTCAGCTTCATTTTGATCCACTAAAGCAAGCATGCGACAGGGGACACTGGAGGCCAGGCACAGTTGGGAGTGCTGAGAGAAGGTCAGTCTATATGAACACATCTGACTAAATGGTGTGCGATAGTACAACAATTTCCATCAACATCAATCTGACAACAGAGTGGGAAGCTTCAAAAGGGAGAACATTGAAATATTTATTAGATCCTCTTCAGTGGAGGAATCCTAAATGGATTGTGTTTGTATGGCATTTTTCTCTTCTTACCAACTGCTCAAAATGCTTAACAAGGCATATCAGCATTCACCCGTTCACACACACTTTCATACACTGGTGACAGAGGCTATCATGCAAGGTGCTACCTGCTAATCAGGGGCGACTAATTCAGGCACGCTCACACACCGATGGCACAGCATTGGGAACAATTTGAGGTTCAGTATCTTGTCCAAGAACATTTTTATTTCAGTGGTTGATACTGTACAGACAAGCTTGAAACATGGTGGCTCCACCATCTGCTACACACTGTATGTCTCCATTTTATTTCTGCGGACCAGAATAAAAGCTGTGACAACTCTGACATGGCCACCACCACCACCTGGAGACTTACCCTAACCATATCCATAATCACTACTTGCCTAACCCCAACCTTAACCCAAGTCTTCACCCTAAAATTTAATGATTTACATTAAGGGGACCTGCATTTTGTCCCCATAAGGCAGGTGAGTCCCCACAATGTGACTGTGTAAACAGATTTTTTTTTGTCCCCACAACACACACGCACACACACACACACACACACACACACACACACACACACACACACACACACACACACACACACACACACACACACACACACACACACACACACACACACACTGATGCATCACTCTGCATGTTTGTAAGGGAAAGTATAACCAAGAGCACTTTCTTTAGAGGAGATAGATAGCTTCCATCAATACTAAGAGTCAAGGTGCTGAGTGCCACATCACACACAACACACACACACACACACACACACACACACACACACACACACACACACACACACACACACACACACACACACACACACACACACACACACACACACACGCTCCAGATCTGTATACAGTGTAGTGAGCTGTCACCAGCAGACTGTAAATAATAGGCTGAAGATGAAACCGTTTCCAAACAAAACCCGCATGGATCTGTGTGTGTGTGCGTGCAAGTGTGTGTGTGTGAGTGTGCGTGCATGCGTGCGTGCGTGTACTGTACGTCAGAATGCCCTGTAGAAGTCGAGGCATTTGCCCAGTCCACTGCTCTTTCTTCCAGTCTGGCAGGCAGACAAGGGGAAGTGAAAGAGATAAGTTGAAAGGAGAAGTTCCTGGAGTCCACGTACGGGCAGGATATGGTCTGATTGAGATAGACACTGACTGATTGCTATTTGGGCCCTGCTTACATCATCAAGTCAGTCTCTGTCTCCACCAGGTCTGGGGTCAATTCCATCAATTTAAAATGAAAATCAATTTAAAGTGCAACCAAGAGCTGATTACATTTGTAAATAGTGTGCCTTTATAGTTGGAAAAGTGTGAGTTATGAAGTCATGTATTGGAGTCCAGTAAACCATCACTTCTGACTGATTTTACAGCATGTAGAGCCGAAGCAGCCTCTGGGATGATCATTCAGACGGTTAGTTCTCATTGACCACAGTTTGCGTACGGAGCTCTGCAGTACTACAGACTACACTATGTGTACGGCAGGCTCTTCTTCAGAACATAAACTCATGGCTCTCCTCAGTGAATGGAGATGCTCAGTCATTATGGACATGATTTAGTTTGTGAGATAGTGTAACCAGACTTAAGTAGGCAATTTCTATGGCAACCAGGAGTCAGTGGAGAGATGGAGAAAGATCAAACATGTACAGAATAGGAAGAAATGCACAAATTTTCACATTATGGAGAATGGCTTTTTGTGACTCAGTGACCAAAGCTAATGAGGAACGTACATTCTGTACAGGTAGTATATGTAATACAGTACATGGTAGTACAGTACTTATCTGCGTGTGTGCGTAGGAGGATCTCGTGCCCTTTCCTCTCAGTACATATTGTGAACCAGTGAATGACTCAGGCACTGCATTCACACATTTATTGGACATTTGTTTAAGTGTGAATCATGAAGTAAATCATTTGCGCTACAGGTGTCAGGCTTTGGCTGGGACAGTGAAAAGTGACGAGGACAATAATGATGACAGCAAAAAAGGCTTTGTTAATAAGTTGATATACTTGACGGTAAAACATTTCATTATTCATTGAGCAGCCGCTCCTTATCAATGAAGCCATGTCTCTATTTGAGCCCTATATTTGAAAAAAAAAAAAAAAATTTCAACTTCACAAATATTCAAAAACATTTTCACTCGGTTACTACGCTGCTGTCTAGTGTTAGGCATTCGTTTCAGTCAATTCTTTTTGATCAGTGTGAGTTGATCCAGTGGTTAAATCTTGTGTTTTGAACTTCTGAAGTTAGGAAATTCTTTTGTTCACATTTAGATTTAGATTGCTGTAACATAAAAGACATCTTTTTGAGCTCTTTAATGCTCCCAATATCCACGGTTGGCCACAGAGCAGCACACAGTCAGTAACATTTTGTCTTACACAGTTGTCTCACATACACATTTCTGCTATCACAGTGGTGTATCAAGCTGTTGCACTGCAGAGCCTGGAGACTGACTCACTGCAGGATAGAGATACAGCTCTGAACACTCTGATAGGATAGAAAATAAGGACACTTCAGGTGACTACGTTTGCATAAGCTATAAATGTGTTTGTGTAACTGGTGGGCATCGCTACAGTAAGAGAGGTATTGACAGGCAACCATGGTGTGTCGTTACCAGCAAAACTATGGAAAGAATGAGCATGAGTAACTGAGCCCACGGGTGCTGTGTGCTCAGAGATGGGTGAAAGACTATAATCTGCTTGGTACGCACAGACACACATGCACAATTCCAGAAAGGCTTCCACGCGTGCACACAATATAGAGGCCCAAGGCTGCATTTACTGCTGCTAGCATAACATTTCCAAATCTCTGAACACGCCGGTGCCAGTCATGTTGCATTGTGGGTAGGCACCAGGTTTTGACAAAGAAGAATGCATGAAATTAAAAAAAAATGTGCAAACTCTGGAAAAACTGTATAATGTGAGTCCTACAAAGGAGTGCGATGCTAATTCAGATGAATACTCTTTTATTTCTGTTTTTTTTTTACATTTTTGACTTTGCTTCTCTACTGTGTTGTTGGATTTGACGTAAATGTGACTTAACCTCAAGGCAGTTCCTGAAAGCCTCTACAGCTACTGGTCAGCTGATGATTTAATACAATTGTACTGCAAGTATGTTTTGAATGCTCATGAATCCTGATTTTCACTGGTGTACTTCGGAACATTTGGTTCTCAAGGACTACTTGAGCACACTTAAATATACTTGAAGGGGACAGAAATAGCAGAAACTTCACATACATTCATCAAAAAGTCTTATGTAAGTATAACATTTTTTCACCTGGGAGCCCTAAAATAAGCGTAAAAACGTTGACTGTTTGGTAGGCCCCAACCAGTGTTGGCGCCAATATTGATAATTGAGACATATTTAAGAAAAATACACTTGTCAAAACTTGTGAGAGATATATTTGGTGTTTCTGTGCTGCAATTTCTTGCTACTCATTAGTCTTTTTTCAATTTTCGTAATAGTAAAAATCTACAACCTCATGCTTCCACAGTTCTTTAAATACTTCTTGAAAATCCCCAAAATCTCCTTACCAAACCTAGAATTAACATTTTGATTCCAACCAGAACTAGCACGCAATAACTTGTCCTCTCAATTCAACTCCTATGACATTTAATGAGAGGCGCTTTGTGCCTGCGACTCAATTGTGCAGGCAGGAACGTGTTTCTGCTTTTTGGTTTGTTTGGAATGAATAAAAGATGGACTGGCAGCAGCAACACTCATCGAGGCTCAACAGACAAAGAAAAGAAAGCCACCTATGGCAATCTGGACATCATCAATGGATCTAGTTTATCTATTAATATACAGAAAAACAACATATAGCAACAGTACAGCAGTGCTTGATTGACAAAGCTGTACCAGGCTGTGCAGAGAGCACACTGTAACACTGCTCTGCTCTCTCGTTCCCCTGTCTTCACTTTCCTTTCTCTCCTACTCCTCCTCCTCTTTCTCCAAAAAACCATATGTGTGTGTGAAAGAGTGTGTGGGAGGAGGGCCTTGCTACTATTTTCACAGGGAGATGGCGAGCTGGACTGTGAACCAGGCCAGAGAGTAGGAGGGATGGAGAAATGGAAGATGGAGATAGTAATGGAGGCGCAGAGAGGGAGTTTTAAAGTGGGGACATATTTAGGGAGCAAAGAAACAGCAGTGTGAGTTTGCTGATTGATTTAATTTAGCCAAGCTTTATTGCATGCCTCCCCTGATCCCTGACTTCTGTAGAGTGCCTACTTCCTTCCAGTATAGAGACATCGTTTTAACCAGAGGAGGATTCACTTTATCATCCAAAGCCATATCCTTCTTCGTCGCCCCTGAAATGGAACCCCCGCTGACAGCATTGAGCCAGTTTTCACTAACAAATTGATCCTTTTGTCATTAAATGCTTGAAATCAGTCTGACACTGCTGAAAAGTGGCGAGGTCTGTGTTGCCCGGCTTCCATTTTCTGTTACAAAACAGGACAAGACTCAGGCTTGATAAGCTATAGCGACCAGAAACAAAGGCATGCTGACATGCAGTTTGTACAGTTAATTAAAAAGAAAGCATTTCATTATAAATGTACTCACCCCCTCATGAACTACAGCTGAAGGAGTCTGAATTAATGTGTCTTCTAAAACAGCTCCTTATAGCCGAAGACCTTAGTCAGCAGCCGTGTTACGCTGTTCCCTCGTGTCCTTTTTTACACCACAGACTCAGCTGTCTTAATCGGGTGAAGGCCACAGAGGATGCAGCGTGTCAACTTACTCTCCCTAATGAACGTCAAGTTGGGCCACATTCTGGTGTCAGTACAAAGTAGTTCACCACATCAAAATGAATAATATCTTTCTTAGCATTTGTTTTTAACATGCATGTCCTACTTTGGAATTAGCAATGAGACACAGATTCTCAGTATGAGGCCTAGGTTGATCTAGAAATGGTCCAATCACATCTACCTGTGCTGCTGAGGAAACTTTTAGAAGCTGGCTGTCTGCAAGCTGATGACACTTTTTAACAATTACACACAGTGTTAACACCCTGTATGTGATGTAGATAAAATACAGGTGCTATGCAGGCCCGCATGCAGATCTGTTCCAGAAGTAGAACCTCATTAAAAATCACAATTGCATGTGCAGCTACACAGATCACTAAACATCCAGCCTTTCTCATAAGCCGTCTGGAGATGAATATCAGTGAGGTGAGGGCATATTGTTAGCCTGGTTTTTAGAAAGCAAAATTACAGTTAAATGCTGAAAAAACAACCTTTGCTTTGGTGGATATCACAGAAACCAGGTTATACAGTAATGATGTAAGCATGCTTTCTGTTATGCCCATAACTTTTCATGGGAATTGTAGTTTTTATATGTGAATCCATCATGAATGTATCATCTTCTGACAGCATGCCCTGTAATCACACTGCAATGACACTAGCCAGTAGTTAAGCTGCTTGCCCAGAAGCATCAGACAGGAAGTGGTGTCAAGACTGGCTCTCCACATAGAAAGCTACGGGTTTCTCCCTAAAGCTTTGAGCCTGACTTGAACCTCTGAATGTTTTAACACATAATAACCCATAATGTTATAGTATCTTCTTTAATTAGCTGCTAACCTGCAGTTGAAGAAGTAGTCTGCCTAATGCAGCCTTCTGCAGGGCGGATGCTGTGCAGCCGGCTAGCTGATCTTGTTGGTATTTGAAGAGTCTATATTGTGAGTGGAGGTTACTGGGTGTGTTTTTTAGCTGAAGTGAGCAGAATATTAATCAGAGTGGAGGAATGGAGACAAGACCAAGATAACGGATGGTCCTGGATTCATTACTTCAGTGTTTCTGCTGGATGTTTTTTTTACATCTTGTAGAGAAACACTTCATGAAGTGAAGCCCAATGGCAACAAAGGATACAGCCTACAAGACCTGGAGCTGTTTGTATATGAGGTGGAAATATGATATTTAAGATGCAAATACTCTCAGCTATATTGAAATCCACTCTAATATCAGTGGATGACTGACTGCCTAATAGAAATTATGTATCGTTTATATATATATATGTGTATATATATATATAACAACATGTTTCTTTAAGGGATTTGTATGTTGTTCGTCATGTTCAGTAATTCATGCAGAAAACATCGCTTGGAGCTTATTGGAATTGAAAAAGCATGTAAGCAGCTCAATCACTGAGGAGCTGGAGGTGAGAGAGAAGCAGAGGAGAGAGATGAAAGGGTGTCAAGGTATGAACGTGTGTGCATGTGCGCACACATGTATTAGTCAGAGATGCTAGTGTCAGATTCTCAGAGCATGGAGTTAAGTAATCACTATCATTGTCTCATGTAGAGAGGTAAGGAGAGAGAGAAGACGAGAGGGTAGGGGTGCAGAGGGAGAGAAAGTGCCTCAGGCTAATCTTTGAATCTTCCTCCAACAAAAAAAGAAAAAGAGAGACGTGAAAGTGTGTGCAAGTGCATTATACTTGTGTGTGTGTGTGTGTGTGTGCGTGTGCACTTACCAGCATGTGTGTATGCACCAGTCATCAGTGATTTGGGTTGTCATGTCTTATCCAAATAATTCCTTTGATCAAACAACTTTTTTTTCAATCTTTCCTCAAAAGCACTCTAAATGGAGGACAGCAACAAAGGGAAGAGGAAGGAGGGACGTGGAGAGCGAATGAGGTGAGAGTAACGAGGAAACTGTGTGGGCGGAAGGTTTTCAGCCGTGCAGAGCCAATGGTTTAAGAAGAGAGAAGGAAGCACAGAGCATAGAAAAGATATTGAATGCTGACCTAAAAATTATTAAGAGTTTTCTATCATTTCAATGTTTTTAAAAATAAACAGTCAATGGATCCAATTCATAACATCTAATTGATCTCGCCTGCTATGCGGTTATTACTTTCTGGGTCATTTTTATACGATCTGTCTTTTCTTTTCTTTCTTTATTCATACATGTGTCTTTTTCATGTATTGATGTTTTAATTCTTTTTATTATTATTATTTAATTTTATTTTATGCTTGGACAGGTCTCCTCCTGAGGCTTCTCAGCCTCTCCCGTCGCATCCAGTCCATGCCAGTTTCATGCTCTTTGTACAAGTGCAAATGTCATTAAAAAGAACAGACTTTGTGTGGTGTTTTACAGCAGGTTTCACAACATTGTCTCACCCTGCACATCTATGCTTCTGACAGACAAAAGACTGATAATTTGCACCAGCTCAACAGGTCTTTATCAGGTAAGCATAGGCCATTATATTGTTTTGAAACAGCAATCAGTGCTGTTTGTCCTGCAGTCTTGCAGAAGAGAAAAGAATTGCTATAGTGATTATGGCACACTATAGGCACACTTTTGAGAACCATAGACACATCTGAAGTCTCTATAGAAACGCTATAGGAGTACATTAGCGATGCCGTTGGGAAGAGACTTGTCTGCATTTTGTATGCTTCTTGCTAAATACTAGTTCTGCTCAATAGTCACACCAACAAAGCGACAGAACTAAAGGCTGAGAGAAAGAAAGAGAGAAAAGTGGAATACGTCTTTTAGTTAGAGGGCAGCAATGACAGATTGGTAATGCACAGAAATAGACTCCCACCATGGGGGGGGGGGGGGGGGGGCTGGCTATCTCAGAAGAAAGAGAGAGATGGAGGATGGAGAGAAGTGATGAAGACAGTGATTTAGAGTGAGAAAAATAGATTTACGGAATGGCAAGTGGCCATGAGAGAGGAGGAAGCTGGCACTGAAGAAAGATAAGTAAAGGGGAAATAAAGGAAAAGGGGGGAGGAAGGGATTGATTTACAGACGGAGAGCAAGGTCTGAAATTTGAAAGGAGAGAGGAAGAGTAGAAGGAGGAAAAAGGGGAATGGGAATGAAAAGATTTCAAATGAGGGAAAAGGTGGGATGTAGAAAAGGAAAGATGGCGACCGAGAGAGAGAAAAGGTGGGATGAGGCAGCAACGGAAGGAGAGAGAGACAACTGTGCTCTGCTGACATATTGATCCATATAGTGACCGCTCTCCCACTGCTTTCTCCAACCCCCAGCATGGATTACTGCTACACGCCTCAAACCACATAGGTCACTGGTCACCCGAAACAAACACACACACACACACACACACACACACACACACACACGCACACACACACACACACACACACACACACACAGAAACAAACATATGGGCATGCACTCTAAAAAATCCACAACGTCTATTGTAACTACCACAGTGTTGGCATGAAATATGGTGGATATGCTTGTTTGGGGAGTTCAATCTAAACAAGCAGCAAACACATACACACACACGCACACACACACACGCACACACACACACACACACACACACACACACACACACACACACACATACACACACACACAAAAACCCACACACACAGATTCCTAAGGGCAGCGTGGGACACCGTTCTTTGTGTTCATTGATCCAGAGCAAGAAAAGTCAGACCGCTCAAGCTGTGACAGAATCTTGGCTCACACACACTTAAACCTATACACACACACACACACACACACACACACACACACACACACACGCACACACACGCACACACTCGGCCTTTTTTGTCACATCTGTGCGTGTGCGCTGGGTGGGGGTAGGAAGTCAGATAGATGGACAGTAGGAAGGCAGAAAGGTGGTGGAAAGGGATAAAAGTGAAGAAGAAAAGGTGAAGATGGCATTGGGTACAAAGAATGAGCGAGACAAAAGAGGGAAAAAAGGCCAAGGATGGGAGGAGTGAGGGATGTGAGACGGAGAGCAAGAACGAACAGAAAAGTAAATGAGAGAAAGAAAAGAGAGAGGAGTGCCGGCTGACATATTTACAGGACAAGACAAAATCGTCTGTCTCGTCTAAACGCATGCTAGATTAAAGCGGGACCTTCTGTGTGTGTGTGTGTGTGTGTGTGTGTGTGTGTGTGTGTGTGTGTGTGTGCACGCGCAGCATAACCAGACACCAATCCCTGCTCAAGGCCAGGCCTATATAGATCATATCCCAATCATCATATTATTGCCTTCAGCCTGAGATGGAAGAGAGAGAGGGAGATATGAACACAACAGTTTAACTGCACACACACACACACACACACACACACACACACACACACACACACACACACACACACACACACACACACACACACACACACACACACACACACACTCTGGCACTTTCTTACCTAAATCCTGCAGTTCGCTTCTCCCATTTACTTTGATCCCTCCATCTGCCTCTCTCTCGTCCCTTCTCATCTTCTCTGTGTTTATATTTTTGGACCCTTCTCATACATTTCTGTGTTTTTTACACACTTTTCATTTATTTATCTGTTTTCTATCAGTCAGATTTGAGTGGGTTAGGTGGGTTAGGCGGGTCAAATTTGAGCCATCTAACTGACTTACAGTAACAATGGGCGGCCCTGACATAGGCAATGAGTGAACGGTGAGTTTAAGCTTTACTGTGCTGATTTCTTTGCACTTACTGATACTTTATCTGATAATTTATCATATTTTTATTTAGTACTTATGCTGAGTTAACGCATAGTATTCCCCTTTATTGTAACCGATACCTGTTTAGTTTATGTTTGTGATGTGATCCTGTTACTTTCCTCCACATTCTCCCCTTTGTGCAGTCACACTTTGACAGAAAATTAAAATCAGTGTTTTTGGTCTCACTTTTCTCCCACTTCACTGTATTTTGGGGGCTTCCTTAGCACATCGCACAGTTTCAAAACAAAGTAAAGTAAATCCCCACCACCCTGTGAAAGGTTGGGCAGTGAAGGCAACACACACGGCAAATGAATGTCTAGCCCATGCACCAGCGGCATCTTGACAAAGGCTGATGCGATCAGATGCATCAGGATCCATCACTGCTCTGTTTCTCATCCCTGATGCATGTCATCTCTCCAGGAAAACAATTTTATCACAGTGGCTCTTTGGATTGGCACATCCTGCCTACTGTACACAGCCTACTGAAAAAACATCATTTTCTTTTCATCCTTCTCAATTCTGCCTCTTCCTTCCCTTTTGGTATTTTATCATTTTACACTTCTCCTGCTTCTCTAAATTCATCAGATTTGCTTCTTCTTTATCCCTTTCTGTCCGCTTTGTCCTTGCCATCTGCTCTCTTCTTCCTCTGCCTCCTTCCTGCCTTCATAGTTGTTTCCTGAACACAGAATGGCAGCTGCTCTAATCTTTCAATTTATTTTCCAATCTAAAAATAATTGTTAACATTATACGCGGTGATCATTAAACCGTTAAATGGCAGTAATTCATCGGGTATGTATCCATTTGATGAATAAAAATGAATGCATGGCGTTAATGCATGGTGCCTCCAAATTATATTATTTAAATTTGATTCTAAAAGAGTGATGTGGCAACAAATGTTTTCCTCCCTGTTTGTGTATTCATCTACTTGAACTCAACAGTCTCATACATGTAATTGATAATGTGACATTCTGAAGTAACAATAAGGAAACGCTGTTAGTAGATTATAGTACTGAATTATGAAACATATACAGTACATGTCATAGAGCATGTAGATAATGTTAGAATACAAAAATAACCTGACAGTGACAAAAAAAGTGACATATTTATGTCAGTTTTGCAGCAAAGATGTCAGTCTGCTGCTGAAATGTCCCTGTTTGTTCTTTATTTCTGTCATTTCACAAACACAATGCTTTAAACACCATGTTTACTCAATGCAAATCACTACACTCTAACCAAAGTTAGCCTCCACAGAAAACCGTGCAGGGCGGCTCTGTGCTGGTCCTGCCAAGCCTCTCTCTCTCTCTCTCTCTCTCTCTCTCTCTCTCTCTCTCTCTCTCTCTCTCTCTCTCTCTCTCTCTCTCTCTCTCTCTCTCGCCCCCTCTGGTGAGACCAGCTGTCTCATAGCAACAGGATGACACTGTTTCTTGCTGCCTGACCACCTCCACGCACACACACGCACGCACGCAGGCACGCACACACACACTCATGCATACATTGACACATACACATTCTTAACCTATACTTGCCTTCATCTATCTCTTCGTCCTTGTGTCTTCCCTCTCTCCTTCACTTTTTTTTCGCATTATTATCGTGATGACAAATCCATAGTGGGACGCTTTGAGTCAGTGTGTGTTCACTTCTGCACAATGAATGCTGTTGAATAAGTGCAATATACTCCAAATGTGTCTTGCACATGTGCATGTACTGTGTTTGTGTATGTGTTTTTGCACGTGCATACAAAATAAATGAGTCTCACTGCATTAAAGTAGCATATTATTCATATTACCTGTTTAATTGTGTATGGTGAATTAGAGTTTGTGAGTGTGTGTGTGTGTGTGTGTGTGTGTGTGTGTGTGCTGTGTTATTGGGGTTTCTATGCAAATGTAAGTTAGCATGCTTATAAAACAGAGAGAAGTATCTTCATATGTACAGAATGGTGTGTCTTGGGTGTGTGTTACTATATCTCCGTGTGTGTGTTTGTTTTGTGTGTGCACTCTCTGCTGTAACAAAGATCAATAGACTCAAGTTCCTTTTCAGCCAATACAAGCAGGGCAGAGCCGTCCAGCATTCTGTTTTTGTTTTGATCTGAGAGGCAGCCTCCCTCCACTATCCTCCCAGACACATCGAGTCATCAGCATTATTTTGTTCCCAGACTTTGTCCTCTGAGAGGCGAGTGAAGCATGCGATGACTGCTGTCATGACTGAGAGGGTTAAAAAAAAGCCACTTCCTTTCCTCATAGCATCACTTTCAAATGGAAGGAAGACTGTAAAGAGTGCATTCCTGGTATAGTCACAAACATACTGTATGCATCTTGCAGATATGTAGGAAAGGTAAGACACACATGCACACACACACACACAGATGCAAACTGCCAGTCAAATACACACACGAAGGGGCACACACACATCAAACCCATCCAATGCCGACACACTCTGCACCCTTTTTCATGTCTGAGGAAAAATCAATACAGACAAAAAGTATGCAAGAGGACAGGAGGAAAGAAAGAAAGAAAGAAAGAAAGAAAGAAAGAAAGAAAGAAAGAAAGAAAGAAAGAAGGGATGGAAGAAAGAAAGAAAAGCATCATTTCTGAGGATGCTACCCTCAAAAAGAATAGCAGAGTATCTATTACACATCAAAGCTGTTTCACTCTCTTTTTTCCACTTTGCTCTGTTTGCCTCCAATAAACACAATAGGTTAGAAAGTAGCAACCTTCCATGCTCTTGGCCTTTGCAAACTCAAGAAAATAGCTTAATTATAGATTCTAAATGAATCTCTAAAATGTCTTTTTATGTCTTTTTTGCCACCTTCTTTGCTTTTTGAATGACGTGGCACCTCATTAGACTGACTGAGCCCACATTTTCCAATAAATTCTGTATGGAAAATGAGCTATGCCTAATGCCCACCGTTGTTTTTTTCTTGTTTCAGTCCAGCCTGGTAGAAAATTGTCATCATTAGCCCGATTTGAATGAGGATGGAATAGAAATGGAAGCTGACACTGACATTCATAAGCTCTATCCCACGCTCATGTCTGTATGATGGTCGGTAATTGGAAGAAAAAACTGGGAGAATACATAAATGCATACAGTATATCACACTGGGTTTTTCCTGCAAGTGTGTCGGTATCCTGTGTAAATCAGGCTTGACGCCTCTTTCCCTCTTGAGTTTGCCACTTTGTCAGCACAATCACTGTTCAGTTCTTCTCAACTTGCAACAGAAAGTATTGTTCAATTGTGAATCTTGATAGAGGCTTGTTATTCCAAGTGGCTGTTGTTTGTTGCTGAGAGGGAAAAATCACCTTGTTAAGGTGCTTTGTGGAGAAGTCTGGGTGACTTTGGGACAAAGAGGTAGGCTGCAGACCTGCACACTCGAAGATGATAGTGGAGGTTTTCATTTGAGAATGCCCGCGGTCTTTACAATATCACATTTGTTTGTGGCATGCTGGGAAGGGATAGAAAGGATAGAAAAAGCTCAACATATACAACCAAAACAAACAACTGACATCAAACCTTTCAGATACAGGCATATGCCCGCAAATCCACACACACACACACACACACACACACACACACACACACACACACACACACACACACACACACCCTGACACACATACACGCTGCATACAAAGCATCAAAAGCTGGTGTAAGGACAAGATCAAGAGAATCTGAAAAAAGAAAAAAAGGACTAACATCAGCAGCACAATAACAAAATAAGTTTCTTTCATGTTAAGAAGAAAAAGGAATACACTATTTTCTCACTATTCATGCACTTTTCAATTTCAAGTACGAAAGGTGCATGAGCCTCCCGACTCTTTTTGTAGCATTCACAATATGTAGGGCTATTTCAGTGCAAAGTAATGAGCTCGAGCAACAGCACATGGACTCAGTAGCATGCGCTTAACAAGAATCTCACGGCACAATGGGGGTTCAGCATGTCTGTCACTGCTGTGTTCAATTGTTTTACATCATACTTTATCTCTGAGAGGAAGATTAATCCTCCGACTCTTTGCACACATACACTGCACACACAGTACACAATGACACAATGACACAACATGAAAGCAGCCCCATCCTGCACTGCTTTAGGGTCATGGGTCAACCATGGGAGCTTCTTCACTCATCACCCACATTCACGTTTGCATTAGTGTTTTTGCATAGGAAGGAGGCCGGAGCTTTTGCTTGGGAAATATTGTTGGATTTCCTGTTTCCTACTGACAGCTAACATTGTTTTTGTCAATTATTTTTGTGGGCATTTATGTCTTTACTTGATAGTGACAGCAGAGCGATGACAGGAAAACAGGGAGGGAGATGCAATGAAAGTGGCAGACTCAAACTGGAGACATTGTGGTTCACGGTCTGCATCTTAACCCTCACAAAGCCATCACAACATGATTTTCTTGGAGCCAAAACCACAGTTGTTCTTTAAGCTAACCCCACCTTGCAGAACAGTGATTTGTTAAGGTTTCAGAAGCCACTGATAAATGATGCTGTCTGCTGACTGGGACATAAAAATGCACAGATCAACCCAAGATAAAAATGCTGTTACCAACAGTGGTGGAACAACAACTTTGACATTGATGCATCTCTAATAACAATCGAGTAATACAACCCTCACAATGCTACAGAATTTTACTGCAGTATCTATAGTTTATTTTCGCAATATTGCTACTGTTACTGAAGTACATGATGAGATACGTCTTCTACCACTGATTACCGTTTTGTTTCCACTGAACTCCACTGAAGCTCATCTGTCGCTTTTTTAAGGATTATTGGCTGGTTCAAATGATTTGAAGGATTATCAGTGGAAGTAGGACACAAATTACTGTTTCATTTTTTTTTTTACAAGCTAATCAATGTTGTTATATGGCCGTTTACTGAATATAAAAGCAAATGTTAGAGGACGTGCCGAAAATATGATTTCATGGTATTTCACATGTCCTTTGACCAACCACAGCGCCAAACGTGCCGGTAAAAATGCACAGAATTTGTGTCTGGTTATCTGAACTAAAAAAAAAGAAAACATATGCAGTACAAGGTGTAAACACGCTCAGCTCCATCTATGATCAAAATGTGAAGCGATGTGATGCCAGGGCCACCTCTGTGGGTGGTCAGCTCCCAGCCGGGAGTGTGTGCGCTCAGGACTCTGTGTTCTCATTTGTGAGAGAGCCCTGCCTTCTGGGTAGAAGCCTCACTCTAAAGTTTTCCAGCCACTCACTGAACAACTCCCGCACAGTCTGTTCCCATCGGTCATCACTGTGTTGATTATGTCTGTTGCCTCCTTCAAGAGAGTGACGCACCGTGACTCCGTCCATTTCAAATGAACTTTTAATCTTCAGTCTCCCATCTCTGTGCCCTACACCTGCCTTGTTTGTTATAGCTGATAGTGCCTCCACTCAACCTGTTTCCTGCAAAATACACACGAAAATGAAGTGTGATCACAGCGAAAGAATGCAAACAGCATAGATGCAAATGAATACCAGCTGCGAATGCAAAGGTAACGACCAGACTAATCATCATCCAAATAGCATATGTGGCAGCAGATTGCATTTTCATAACCATAATAAATAGGGCATCAAACTAGATGCAAGACACATGCTTGTGCAAGTCAGTTAACAATGTCTCTCTTGATTTGCTTGATAAAATCAAGCTTTATTTTGGCAAGCAGCCCAGCAAGATTTTACACAGGGTTTATAGGGTTTGGGTCTGGGGATGATGAAAGCTGTCATTTCTGTGGGAACTTTGCAGTATTTTGTTTTAACTATTTTGGCCTTCATTTTTGACTTACCTCTATCTGCATTATCTGCACCTTTCTATACATTGTGGTTTCCTCTTTCCTCTCCTTCTCCTCCTCTCACCCCTCTCTCCTCCTCTCTCTGTCCTCTGTCTATTGCTGCATTATCATCACTCTCCATCTGTAGCTCTCTGAGGCGAAGCACAGCCCTCTGTCCTCCTCTCCATCACTCCATCTCTCTATATCCCTTACTCTCTCACTTGCAAATGACGGGGACAGGCGGTGACAAGGACCTTGTCCCACTCTGCCTCACTTCTCTTTTGTATTCCCTTTGCCTCTTTCTAGGGATTTTTTTTCTTTTTTTCTTTCTTGCTCTTTATTATCAGTTTAATTTCATTTTCTTCACTTCTGTGTCCCCATTTTTTTTTTTTTTTGGAATTAACATGCAGTAAATGCAAATATAAAGATCCAACAATCCACATCTGGAACTAACCACAGGTGCATTTGGCCATGTAGAAAACAACAGTCCACATATGGAGATTGTCTGAATAAATATCAATCTTTACGCACATCTTCCACCCATTCGCTAATGCAGTTCAGACAAGCATCAGGCCGACTGTCAGGAGGTCAGTAAATGCAGCAGGCTGAGATGTGTTTATAGTCACTTTTACAGGACGGGAATATTATAGGTGACGTGCATTTCAGCAAAGCAAAGAGAAATCTAATTTGTATGTATACACAAGAGGCATATTTTAATGTCAGGTGTGACTGTAATCCAAGTGAATTAAAGCAGAAGCGTGATGTGGAAAGCATGTTAATGTGAGCTGGAAAGAGGACCAACCTGTCTTCTTCTTGTGTAGTTGTCTGTCTGTCTGTCTGTCTGTCTGTCTGTCTGTCTGTCTGTCTGTCTGTCTGTCTGTCTGTCTGTCTGTCTGTCTGTCTGTCTCACTCTCCCTCTCTTGCTCTTCCTCTCTCACCCAACCGGTCGAGGCAGATGGCCGCCCGCCCAGAGTTTGGTTCTGCTCGAGGTTTCTGCCTGTTAAAAGGAAGTTTTTCCTCGCCACTGTCGCCAAGTGCTTGCTCATGGGGGAATTGTTGGTTTCTTTGTAGATAAAAGAGCTTGGTCTGTACCAGCTCTATATGGAAAGTGTCCTGAGACAACTTCTGTTGTGATTTGGCGCTATACAAATAAAATTGAATTGAATTGAATTCTTGCTCTGTTTCTCACACTCTGATTGTCTGACACAAACACACACACACACACACACACACACACACACACATATAATATGATTTTGGTCACCATTTTCTTTCTCCACCCTCGCTCTCAATTAAGGTCAAAGCAACAACAGAAACAAAAACAAATGACAGATGACTAAACCAGACAGACATCGACCATGACAGTGTCACATTAATAATAAACGGTTATAGAATGTCACACTAAGTGATCATTTAATCAACTACTCTTTACTGAAGGGACACACAATGCATCTTACTCCACGTCTCCATGTTATTATTAGCCAGCCGGCCTGTGTCAACAGCGAACACCTGCACACACACAATCATTAACAACTTGACAGTTCAGCTGATGGCTATCTTTCATAAGTGCTCCTGCAGTTTTGAGAAACTGTGTGAGTACGTTGATATCAGTAGAGAAAGCTGTTTTCATATAAATCCTGACACAGTTACATATCATGATGGTGCTTTTGGACATTGACCTTTGAATCAGCTTTCCACATGTTGCTTTCAGTCTTACAAACTGATAGGTTGCAAATGTTGCAACACTGTTTTGATATACTATATTGTATGTATTTGTGGAAAGGTTTTGCTAATTGACTACATAAAGAGATGCACACCCCTCCCAGCTCCCCACTCTCACTTTTGCTCCACCTTTCTGTCTGTCCCTTCACATTTCCCAGAGCCTATTTTATGCCCCCGAAATCTGGTGCCTGGCGCCGGTCGCCTCGCTGGCATATAGCTCCACTCATCCAGCTCCATATTGCTCCATTGTTCCGCTCCATCCATCCCTCCATTTCTCCTCCTCCTCTCCTTGCCACTCTTGCTTCATTTGGCTCATGATGAGGTGTCACCGCTCTGCCCTTGAGTGGGTGAGAATCCCCTGTGACAAAAAAGTGTTTGTGTGTGCATGTGGATGCCGGCGTGTGTGTGATGTGATTGCCTGTTCCTGTACGGTGCTTTATATATGTGTGTACAGTATGTGTGTGGCCCAGCTTGCCCTGTAGAAAGTGACAGATATCAGGATTGTGCTGTCACAGCAAGAGAAGAGATGATTTACTTGTCAGGGGACTGAGGGACAGGAAGGCAGATGCAGCGTGCAGATAAATGCACTGTGCTGCTGGTAGGATAATGTCAAGATGCTGGGCTATGCTGCCGGAACATATACTGTACAGCCTGTGGGACCAATGATGCACAGTGAGCAAGAGGACGTTATATGCCTGTAACAGTGCATGTTTGTTTCAAATCATGACTCACATCTTCACAGCCACAGGCATCCATTCTCACTCTCAACTCGTCACATATGGACGCTGGGTCAGGACCCCTTGGCATCACTTTTAAAGGCACTACGCACCCTTTGGCATAATTTTTTATCATGCAGGACTCCGCGTCCAAGTTAGCAATAATGAATATACACTGCCCGGTTAGCAATGTCGGGTGAGGCTTTCAAAATAAAACTTTCTGAGAACAGTAATAAACACATGATTATTGTGTGAAATGATTCCACAAAACTGCTTAATTAGGTGTAGGGAAATATCATGGTTCGCTTACAACAAGTATGTGAATTACATACGTTACTGTACATTAAGTTACGTATGTTATTGGGTAGCACGGTGGCTCAAGTGGAAACACTGTCACCTCACAGCTAGAAGGTCCCTGGTTCGAATCCCGCTGTGGGCGCTGGTGGCATGTCCTCCACCATGCCTTCCGTGCTGCTGCTCGAGGAAAAAAGGGGGCCTTTCTGTGTGGAGTTTGCATGTTCACCTGGGGTTTCCTCTGTAATAACCCCCACTAAAAACATGCAAGAAGATCACCACCTGACCAATGGTGACAAAAAAAGGATGGGTCCCCGGGCGCGGGCACCGGCATCGGCTGGCAGCCCACCGCTCCTGGTCTGCTGCGGAGGAACGACGGACCGAGGATGGGCCAAATGCGGAAATATAATTTCACGAGAAGCATGGCGTGTAGTGTAACTCACTTGTGTGACGTGATAAATAAAGTACGTTTCTTCTTCTTCTCATCTTATATTACTTCACTAACAAAAGAAATCAATCTTCACTTTTAGTTTCACACTGGACATGAACCTTGGCCTCCCTCATGGAAGGCTTAACCCACCCAACCACCCCATTGTCATTGGACATGGTGGGAGTGAGAATGGACTACTGTAGTCTATCTGCCTGCACATTGAAAATTATGTTAAAGAGTCACCCAGTATCTTAAAACGTGATGCCAAGGGTGATGCCTGGATGTGATGAGTTGATAGTGAGAACAAGTTGGTCTCTCTAGTATTGTTGATTGTATTTTGCTCACAACATGGAGAGATATACTCTCAAGGGCTCATGTGGTGTTATACTTAGCTGAATGTATGTGCAAAATGTGAAATAAAGCTGCCTTTAAAAGCGCCTGTAAAACTAAACTGAACTGGACCTAAAATGACCTTGTGTGAACTAACCTTGAAGGGACTAGACTTGGCTGAACTGAATAAAGTGACTGGGCTTTACAGAACTTGAACTAAACTAGATTAAACAAGAATGAAACAGCTTAACTTGAACATGCCTAGAAGAGACTGAATCAATCCGAATCCGTACTGCAGACTGCACTGGCTTGCCCTCCTTGGTGACAGTGGAAAAATGTGAAATTATCATCAAGGCAAAACAATCCTAATATTTTTTTAGACTGTGATGTTGAACTGAGTTTGTGTAATGAGTGGCGGCAGAGGAGGTAGTTTGGGAGGTGACAGACAGGCCAAGATGACGCCTGAAAAGACGAGTATTAGCCTGTCATTCCAGTGTCACTTCCTCAGTCACCGTAAATGATATCCAGGCTGGGGCACATGATAGCTGGCTTGCTGAAGGGAAATGACAAACTAAACATTGTCAGGGAATAAAGGTTATGCCACGTGTGAACTGGACGGTGAGGAGACGGGGAGTAAAACCGGTATGACAAGCCCCTTTTTGGGCATTTTCTTCAAAATCATTTGTTAGAAATGAGTAAAATGCTGCACATAGTCAGCATAGAAGAATGCAAAATTGCCATATTTTCAATTGGTGTATGAAAAGATCTTAAAACTAAATACTACTCTGCCTTTATTTTAACTTTAGGGACACTAAATGTTAATTAACTAAATGTGCCCTTGCAGCAAACCCCCCCCCCCAAAAAAATTCACTTTCTGTCATGATCCATGTTTAAAGAACTGCTGTGGTTGCACTAAAGCAACAATAAAGAGGCACTGATTGATGTAACTGACAAAAACACAGGTGGTCGTTACCCTGTCAGAGCAGGATCAGGTAATAATTACCAGATCATGATTACCTTGTCATTGTAGCATAATTTAATTTCAAATTACAATGTTGTTGACAAATTGAGTCATATTGCAATAATCTCCAAAATGATCATGGCAATTTGGGGAGAATTAAATGGCTGAGATTAATAATGGATGTGAGTCCCTGTTTAGCCTCACGGTGCAACGCAGTCTATTAACTTGTCATTGCCGGACACGGGGACATAGCCTGCAGCAGTGCACATAATGACAAATGTAAATGTCCCTTCATGGTGGGATAAACCTCATATTAATGTCTAAAACTCTATATGTAGTGAGCTGGCTTGTGGCAGGGATTTAGGTTGCAGATGAAATGAAACCAAATCATTCCAATCTTACGGACGGGGACAAACTGATCACCTTGACTTTAAGAGGAAGCAGGAGAAAAGTCACATGTAGATGAAACTCAAAGTGATAAATGCACATCCCTAGTGTGCAGCTGAAAAGTTCAGTCAATTAAGAGAAAAAAAATCAAATAGAAGGTCTTCACTGACTGCTAGTAAATATGGTTTAAAGTTGCAATTTTGACTTATGCAGCATTTCAGTGGCAGGCCAACTGTTTTGACTGCCAGAACCAGAGCGATAGATTTTACTGTTGTTAAATCAGGGCCAAGCAATCAACAAATTTGTCACATGAAGGATGACTGTTGCCATGAGCCTTGATCACTATGCTAATATCTATGCTAAAATCTCATTTATGCTGCATTCCTGTGCAGATTGCCTGAATCAGCACACAAATACGGCTCCTCATGAAACTATTCAACCAAATTATGATGATTAAAAATATCCCACCCATCGATGAGCAAAAAGGTGGCATTCTTCTATGAAAATCTGTTGTTACAGCTTATCAATATCGCAACATCTGTGCAATATCGCCACACCGACAGTTGTATTGACTGAAGTGAAGATTTGGTTTTAGCCACATTAGCGGCATCAACAACTATTGTATGACAATAGTGCAGATATTCGTGCTGACTTTGGTGATCCCCTGACATATCTCAACAAACATTAGATGAATTGCCTTAAAACTTGCCAATGTTCATCTAACCTTCAGAGTAAACTGTACTCACTTTGGTAACCCTTTGACTACACCCACCTCAGAATCACGTCAACCTTTCAAGTTTAAAGTCCTGTGCTTGGTTCATAACCAAATATCTGCAAAACTAATGACGTTCCCATGTTGTGTTGCCATGTCAGTGTTAGCATTTAGCTCAAGGCCCAGCCGCATTCTCAGTCATGTTCAACCTACTTGGTGAATGACACTGTCTGTAAACTGTATCTGGATTTCAAGTGAATAACTTTAAGCTGTTTGTTGGAGATTCAAAATGGCAGCAAGGCTTGTATAACTATTTGAATCTACCCAGGAGTACTGTATGATCTCCGTAAAATGCACCCAACCCAGAACACCCAAGAATAAGGGAAACAGATCAGTGTTGCTGAGCCATGCTTTCTCTGTTTGGAGTGCTCGCTCACTGCTGTGAGCACCGTGACAGCTTGTATTTTACTCACAAGTTTTTATTCATTCAGCTATTCTCTCTTGCAGCACTACATTGTGATTTAAGCTGGCAAGATGACTGTAATTGTATATCAAAATCTTGCCTACTGAAGCTGTTACCATAGGCCAAATTTCCTCAAAATGCCAAGCTATAATGACAGATTTGGGTAACTGGTTTATTGAAGTAATAATACACAAAACTCCAGTCAGCATTCAGCAGACGTTTCACCTCGGCTGTGGAAGGAAGCCTATCCCCTCAAAATGTGTGAAGCAGTTTGTTTTTGTTGCAGTTATTTAGCTTTTGCTGGGACAGGGAATAAAGAAATGCCACTGAAAGGGCAAGCGCTGAGCCCACCCACATAATCACATAAACACACAGCTTTAACTGGAAGAACTAACATTCTGAGTGACAGCAGTGGAAGTCAAAACGGGACAGATGCACAGATGACAAGTGGAAAAATCATCATGTGAAAATGCAGCAAATGAAACATGAACACACTCTGTAGCACTGCAATATAAAGGTTCAAATTTGCTGCAGAGGAACTATGGTGCTATATGATTTGCATTTGAATTACTGTGTATATGCAGAGACACACACATTTGCTCACTGTCACGCACACACACACATATAAGCATCAAAATGACTGCAGTGCAAGAGGGACTATAGAACTGCTGTGGTACATCAGAACATGAAGCAGACAAGGTATTCCCCTGTGTCAGGGTTGACTAACGTGGGAAATGAAAGTCACATATATGTTGAAACACACACAGTGCCACACCATGAGGCTTACAGAGGAAATGTTGAGTGGCAGGTGATGAGGTGAAGCAGCAGTCTCTGTTGAGACTGGGGATCTGTGTGCACGTCTGTTTACACAGTCTCATTGTGGGGAATCGCCTTACTTGATGGGACAAAATGCTGGTTCCCATAATGTTAATCATCACATTTTAGGGTGAAGACGGGTTAATTTTAGGGAAAGGGTGGGGGTTAGGCAAGCAGGGTTTATGGTTAGGGTTGGGGTAAGTCTGCAGGAAATGAATGTAAGTCTATGTAATGTCCCCAAAAGTGATGAAAACCTTACGTGTGTGCGTGTCTATGTTTGTGTGTGTGTGTCTGTCTGTCTGTCTGTCTGTGTATGTGCGTGTGTGCATGTGCGTGATTACGGCCATGAGAGGTGATCTGGGGCCAAGCTGCACAGTAAATATGCCTGAGGCAAACGTGTTTGTGCTTGTTTCTGGATCTGTATGTGAACGCAGAGGGTTAATGCGTCCACACACATTTCTCTCTCCCCACAAGCTATTATTAGCACTAAGTGATGGTTTGCAGGGATGTGTGTGTGTGTGTGTGTGTGTGTGTGTGTGTGTGTGTGTGTGTGTGTGTGTGTGTGTGTGTGTGTGTGTGTGTCTGTGTGGACAAGTATTACTGACGTTGTTGGGACATAAGCCTGTTTATGCAATCACAATGAGGAAACTCATCTTCTTTATGGGAACAAAACACAAGTCCCCATAAAGTGAATCATTACATTTTAGGGTAAAGACCTGGGTTAAGTTTAGAATATGGTTAGGGTTAGCCCAGTAATGGTTATGGTTGCTGTAAGTCTCCGGCAAATTAATGTAAGTCTATGTAATGTCCCCAAAAAGTAATGGAAACACGACTGTGTGTGTGTAATTATTACAACTGTACAGTGATGTGGACCCTTGAGCCTCCCCAGGGCTAAGTTCAACACCACCATGTTTTCTCTCTGCTTTCAAAACACCTTCACTTCCCCAGGTAGACATCTACTGCGGACCAGTGAATCCCCACACATACCTTCACTGTCTATAATTTCCTCCCTGAGGCTTTCAAAAGGCATCTATATCAGTAATTGTGACTCCGAGGATGCTACGTATGTCCCTGAAACATCTTGGATGCCTAAATTCTTCTTGTGTTCATTGTGTAATTGTGCAAAGTGTGTTTAGCTTCGAACTCCATTTACTTGCAGAGCACATAACTTCACTGGCAGCACTCACTGGTTCCTGGCTTGGCAGTGCCAGTATTTCTTAAAAATAATTAAATTTGCCCCTTTCAGTCTGCAGCTCATTAACCTTTGGTTTGACCCCAAAATATTTTGGATCTTATACTAATAATGGTAATAGATGGCGTGTAGGTTAGTGGTCTCCACAGACTTGTTTGTTCAGCATCGCATTTGCCTAAACCTACTGCTTGTCTGTGCCCATAGGATTTTAAGAGCACTCATCCATCCATACCAAGCCATTCTGTTAACTGACAATCTGCATGCTTTACCATTCACCATCAAATTTCACCAAATAATGTTTTACTATTAGAATTTGAAGACCTCTAAATACATCAATATGGGATGATACATGCCTTTACAGACTTCACCAGTTGATACCACACACAGTACAAATACCCAGATTAGTTATTTGTACTCTTCTGCACAAGCCAGTGTATATATTCAACATCACAATGGAAATATAATGCAGGGTTATACTTATCCTTTGCAAAGGACAGCTAGGTGATGGTCTTTTAGACCACGAACATCCACAGTCTTTTCCAGAGTTAATAGCAGCTCAACTAGTTAACAGAAATACGACAAATGAAAGATTCAGTGCACCCCGAACAACACACTCACGGACTCACATTTAATGTAGTGTGTGGCCTCAGGCAAAATCCAAGAAATGAATTCAATGAAAGCAAAGGTTCCAAAAACAAACAGACATGACTCTGCATAATTCATGAGATTGTGTTAATTGTTTGTAATGTATGGACCGGCAGATGGTAGGAAGTTAATGCATCAGTTTAATATTTAAGTGTTTTGCATTTTAATGTCATTCTCATTCTATGCAGCTGTGTGTGTTTGTCAAAGGTCTGAAAAAGACATACGTTGTTTGTGTGCATATGAGTGTGCATATGCATCTGTCAAAAACCTAAACAAGCTTTTTGGAACATTTTGGGAAATATGCATTTGCTGCCTTACAAAGAGTTTGATGAAAAGACTGACTTTTGTGCAGTCAGTACACAAAAACTGTAGAGGTCCAGACCTTTGGAAAGCTAACTGAAAGAGAATTATTTTGTTGAATGCTGAATATTTTTATTTCGCAAGCAAAAAAATACATTGAAGAATCACCTAGGTTTTGTTCAAAGAGGAGAAACGTGTGAACACTCCTTTCTACATGTGTTAAACATACACACAACACGTGTGTATGACAGCGGTGGACTGTTAGAGGACTAGCTAGGCTAGCTGTTTCCCTTCTGTTTCTAGTGTTTATGCTAAGCTAAGCTAAACAAGGCACAGAGACACTTCTGCAGAGAATGCACAAAGAGGAAATTGATCTCAAACTTCACCTCTAATTCCCACAAAGAAAGCAAATAAATGTCTTTCCCAAAATGTTGGTGTCTATTCCTTAAATGGAGTGCTGCACAGCTGGGTAACTTTACCTTAAGCTACTTCATTATGTGGAGTGGTGGGGAGCTCACACAGAGACAGAAAGGCACACACACACAACTGCAAGCAATGCAGAGGTGATGGATTCCACAGTGTGAATTACTTAATTCTGAATCAGCGCGCGCACACACACACACACACACACACACACACACACACACACACACACACACACACACACACACACACACAGTCTAAATACCGTAAGTTAACCTTCAGAAGGCCAACAGTAGCCCGCTAGCTATTAGACCTTTAAACAATGCTATTTGAACAGTGCACATATGCACACACGCACACACACACACACACACACACACACACACACACACACAAACAAACACATACATATACTTGCACTTTTATCTTTGTAAGGACCATCATTGACACAATGTATTACCTACCTGCTTACCCTAACCTTAAACCTCACAACTAAATATTAAACCCTAACCCTAACCCAAGCCGAGCACCCACCTCAGCCACAGTCCAAGCTGAGCACCCACCTCAGCCACAGGCGCCCTTACCCAAATCTAACCTAACCCTTAAAGCCAAATCTTAACTTTCAATCAGCCCCATGAAGTTGTGACGATTGGCTGAAATGTCCTCATTTCCTAAAACTGTCCCCACTATATAGCAGGTACACTGACACACATACAACTGAGTAATGGAATTGGCCTTTCTGCAAGGAACAGCTAGTTACCTGTAAAATGGACTGATGTGGACAGAAAAAGGGACTGACTATGGGAACTGGCAACTTACCTTGAGTATAATATGCTCATGCTCCAGGCTGTGTCTATACGTGTGCATGTGTGTGTTTGAGCATATGTGTATGGCATCTATGTATGATACAGTGAATCAAATGGTTGCAAGAGTAAGTAAAAGTATAAGAAAGCTTCAAGGAAAGTAGAAAGCTCCCAAGACAACCTTGCCTTTAGTTTGAGGTGTTCGGCCACTTCATGGAAAAGTTTCAATATATGATATTAATAGATTGTTGAAGGCTGCACAGGCAGTCCTTGGTCACAATGTTCAGGCTGTTCTGCAGCTGTCAAGGTAAACAAGATCACTCCTCGAACAAGTAAACTCCTAGAAAGTTTACTTTACATATGCTCACTGGAACCAAGATGATGAAGATAAGGGTAGTTGATGGTTGAACTATACAGGAATCTGGACAATGATGCACTTCTGCATCTAAGAACCAGTTTTCATATCCCCTCAGTAGAGGCACTGCAGCTTGCAAGTGTTAAATGTCTTTCGTTTTACTTTGGAGAACAAAAACCCAAAGATTTAAAATTTGAATGATTCATATAAATAGAGGGGATGTTAGCTGAAAGCTGTTTCAAGGTGGGAGGAATGTTAATCGTCTCATTGAGATGCTGAGATGTGACTGGGTTGCAATAGTGTTGTTATCCGAAATGAAAACAGAGTTGCAAATGAAACATCGGCCAGTGGCCTTCTAGAACACTGATCATCAGCCTGCTCTGGAATGATGTCATGTCAATATATGTCAACGGATAACATAAGACATGATCTTGGCCTAAGGTAGCTTATTAAATCACTTGAGCTGACTTGTTTTTAAGCCCCAATATTTGCATATGGCATATGGCTCTACTGTTTGCAAAAGTGCTGAGGGCTGGACATCTATCTCTTTGTCAGTCTTAAAAGTTTTCTGCAGTTTATTTACGCATTCAATGATCCCATGTGTTGTCCCTTCCCAAAGGTTGAGAAAGTGCCAGGTAGTTAAACTCACTCATGTGGCTGCCTATCAATACACAACTGTAGAATCACTTGGCAGTGTGGAGGCTTTGTTATTAATGTGATGTCACCCTCAGTAAACTTAATACATCATAGCCTGCCATAGCCATCATCTGCCATGGTTTTAAAAATGGAGTGAGCACACATGCAGATGTTTGGGAAGGCTCCGCTATTACAGAAATGAAGTCTGCTTGGCTCGGGAGTGAGGCACCCACTTTTCAGTTTGTGCAGCTGTTAAACTGGCAGCTTCAACGAACGTAACTGTCACCAAAGTTTAATGTATTTCACACTGCAGCACATTAAGTCATCAGTTCACGTGCAGTTTATGCTTGTAACTTGGTTAAACTGAAATTGTGCCTGCAAATACACAGATGAGGAATTGTGCTTGCCTGAAGGTTAGAGAGGCAGGCTTGGGACTGGCTGGCTTAAATGAATGAGTAATGTTCTCCCTTCCCTCAGTAGCTACTGTTGAAGTGCCCTTGGAAGAGGCACTGAACCCCCAATTGCTCCAATTGAGCTGCTCAGTGGCCAGAAATGCAAAACTGTGGCTGCACTGGGTGGTTACCAAATGGGGTTGTGTTAAAGAGTGCAACCAGGGTGGGAAAGCAGCCACCATGCAAATGCTGGTTCATTCTGGCTGACGCTTGTACCATAAGTTGGTTTATTTTGCCAGCCACTTTGGCAGGTAACTAACCATCATTTGTTGGAGGTTCAGCTTTATTCTGAAAATCCAGTTGGCTTGTGATTTAGTGGAAGTATCTGATAAATATTTCTAGACTAGAAGCCACACTTTCAGCTTTGCCAACCATTATATAATGTAGTGGTCTTCCTCTAATTCTAGGTCTTTACGCTGGATTGAATGGAAATGCCTTATATGTTGTGAGACAGTCACAGTGGACAATGTACACACTTTTTTGGGTCCAGCCATGACATGACTATGCCATTTGATATGCATTTCTTCTGTTTGATCTCGTCTAGTCATCAGGGTTAAAGCATTATTTACCACTAAAATTAAACTATTCTTTGATTTTTGAAATATCTGTTCCTGTTGCAAGTTGAGAGCCTCTGATCTAGAGGGTCAAATCCAATCTGACTGCCTTTATTATACTGCATATAATTTATGGTGCAGCTATTACTAAAGATCAATAGCACTTAAACTGCTCCATTGATATTGAAACCTGCACTGATTTACAAGCAGATAGGTCTTTGGTCAAATACAGACACACACACACACACACACACACACACACACACACACACACACACACACACACACACACACACACACACACACACACACACACATGGTGCTTATGTATTTGATATAATGCAGTGACTTCCAATGTCCCGATGTTGTCCTTGCTTGCTGTTCATTTCCTGTGATTGCTCTTTGAGGCGCACACATACACACACACTTAAATGTCTGAAAAAAAAAAAAAAAAAAATCTTGCTTTTCATTAGATTGGATTGCAGTGTGTGAGTGTTTGTCTCCAGTTTACTTTCAAAGTTTGAAAGACCAGCTGGCCAGCAAACCTGCATGCACTCTTACACACACACACACACACACACACACACTTGAGAGGACACTGTATTCATTTGCATAAATTCCTAAATATATAAATATATTTACAAGTACAGTGGTTTATGAGGGATTGGTCCACACAAGTATAAACATGCCCAAACCCATATTAATAAACACACACACACACACACACACACACACACACACACACACACACACACACACACACACACACACATACACACACACATTTGCGACCTTCACTACAAATACAGCACACAGCAGGAGTGTGTGTGTGTGTGTGTGTGTGTGTGTGTGTGTGTGTGTGTTTGTGCGCATTTGAGTGCCAACTGCCAATGCACTAGGACTCAGGGATAGTACTGCCAAGGATATGACACCAGCTCTGCAGAAAACAACCAGCAGATGGATGGATAGATGGATGGTGGAAGTGGACGGAAATCCTTTAAAGTCAACGGGCAGAGTGCTGGACTAACACTGCCAGGGTTGAGATTTAATTGGTGGCCACCCAGTGTTGTCACTTGGAGGGTGAAAGGTGTTTCTTTGGGCTCACAGCGGGAGACTTTGCATGTCCTGTTAATTGCATACTAGTTAAAAAGAGGGGGCAAGGCAATATTCTTTGAATTTGGAGCTAAAACCATGATGCCACCAGTAGTTAACGTGCACACTGTCAGGTACTTTTAGTGTAAGTTGAAGGACAATTCTGGCATTTGTCAAAATAAGTGTTACTCTTATAATTGTGGCTGTTCTGACCACCTTCGTTGCAGAGATTCTGGAAAATGGGTCCTTATGCAGTTAGCTACGATAGCTAATCCAGGGGGTTAATTTTACTGTGTTTCAGGGGTTGGAAATAATTAGTCTAAAACTGGATCTTATGTGGAAGGCTTTAGGAGGCTTGTGCTGCTTACCCCAAAATTAACTGAGTGGTGTTAACATTACCTGTAGTCAGAGTGGCTACAGTCATGAGGACAGGAACCTGGGTTGAAAAATAGCTGAATTTCCCTTTAGCATATCATCATCTTGAAGGTTTTGTCTGCGAGTACAGCGCTGAGATATTAAACGTCATGGATGTAACATCCTAGCTAGCAAAACTATTATATATTCTGTGTATTCTTAAATGTTCAACCCAAGGTTCTTTGAATTACACCACACAGGCATAAACAGATTTTAAGATGAAAAAAGGGTGGATAACTCAGCTCTGATATCAAAAAAAGAAAAAGTTAGGTAGAAAGGAAGTCAGATGGAGCCTCGTTTTTAGCTGACAAAATATTATTCATGGCAGATGGTTATGTTGCACTAAATGTAAGGTATTTACTCTCAGTTCATTCTCGTTTCTATGTATGTTACAATCTCTGACACGTCACAATTTCAGTTGCCTGGAAAAAAGCCAATAAATCGGTTGTACCAGACATGACATCAGACAGCCCATACGTGTGACAAAAACAAAACGACTCACACAGCTGTGCAGGTCAGGTTCAGTGACCAAGAGTTAAGGTCACTTTTAAATCAGAATGTCAATTTTCATTTTTGGAATCTGCAGCCTGCCAACTGAGTCAAAGTCAATTGAGAGCACTGCAGCAGCGCAGTATTGAGGTCCCTTTCACAGAAAAGTGATCACATAAAATGCTACTTGAAATGTCAAACCCCTGGGGAATCCCATCGATTTGCTGACTTATTCAGTCACTGGTTATCAGAAATGGCAGCAGCTCAGAAAATGGACATTTCCACCCACAATTCCTGTGAACATTACATTCCTCGACGAAAAGTATGACATTAGACTTACAGTATGCGTGTGGCTTTGAATGTAATCTGCAGTGACAATGACCTGCCTGAATATTGTGACTTATTATTGTTATAATATCACTCAAATACTTCCACAGTGCACTTTCTCAACTGTGAACTTCTGTGTACTTGTGCAGCGACCCATAGTTTTGCTATTGGAAACCATTTTCATTAAGTCAAACAAATGTTAACATTATGCAATTTTAGGGTGGCTTCAAGTGACGTGCATACACACGGATACAACCGCAACTAACCACCAACATCCAGTCATATAATAGAGGGAGTAAAATTTGAGTGATAGATGAATCCTGAGGGAATGACTATCGGTACTGAGGGAACAGTTACTGAATGCCTCCCAGCTACACCTGCTCTACACCTGTTTCCAGATGGATTTCTCACAGTTTCTGCATTGTTTTGATCTATAAATAGCCAACATGAAGTGCAAGGTAACCCATTCCATGCACACAGACCTGCACCTTAACATCCCTTGGCTTACCTCTGTTATTGATGAAGTAGGAGTTCTCTAAGCATCACAAACATGTTCTCAGTACCTACTCATCTGGCCATATGAACACACACACACACACACACACACACACACACACACACACACACACACACACACACACACACACACGGATGGGGAGGTGGGGACAAAACTGAATTTGGGAAACAGTGTCTAAGCAGTGACCCATATCCCCCCGACGTCCACCACACGCGCGCGCGCGCCTGCACACAAGTGTGGGCTCAAGCGCACCCAGGTCGAGTATTTCTTTTCATCTTGACTGTTCGGAGTCCTGCAGACACTTTTCACTCTTCATCAGATTGTAAGCTGAACCGGGGAATTAACATGAAGTGAGAATTATTAGAGAGAGAAAGAGAAGTGTTAACCGGGCAACGTCGCCATCTCCCCCTTCACCCTCCTTGCACAGACCCACTGCACAACGATGCCGCCCCGTCGGGCAAATCCGTCCCGTCTATCGAGCGTCCCACCGATGCCCACGACAGCTCTCTGCAACTCTGTGCAAAGCAAAGCATTATTGAAATTCACCCCACGCGCCCAATACTGACATGCACGCTCCCCCTCTCTCCCTCTCTCTGTCCCCTCACCAGCATAGAAAGAGTGTGGATTTGTGCATGCCTATGAGAGACAGAGCGGGAGAGATGTGCTCTTGGATGGCGCTGCAACAACCTCGATCTGGGTACTCCGACAGTGGCAAACCCCATTCGTTTATTGCACCTCAAGACGTTTGGGGTCCAGCTGTCCCCATAAATATCCTGGAGCCATTGGGTCACCCAACTAGCCCCAACGGCCACCCGGTCACCTATTCGCAGCTACCCATTTATTCAACCAGCATCGTTACCCTTCACCATCACTCACTCTGCTGCGGATTAATCCAACCCAGTGATGACAGTCATCCGACCAGCCACCCACCATACCCAATCACCCAATAGACCACCCTGTCACTTATTCATCAGTACACCCACCCAGCGGAAGATCGCAACTCTCTTCCAGTGCGCGCCGTCCAGCTGCGAGCGTCTTACCTTGAGCGCTTCTATATCCAAAGACGTCGACCGGTCCATGATAGAAGAGTGAAGTCCTGCAAATCAGTCACGAAAATAGAAGTCCCACCAGCGAAGACGATGAGAGGGAAAAAATGAAAAACAGAGACCAAAAAAAGTTGGAATGCTCTCTAGAGTCACAAACTCTACTGCAACATCTCCTGGTTTATTGTTAAGAGTAGGTTATTAATATTCCACAACGGCGACAGATTTTCTCAGTTTCATTCCTCCCGGGGGGTCGCTTGGTAAAATCAGGACTCCATACCGTGGAAGTCCCCCCCACCTCCGGTCCCCGGTTTGTCCGTGCTGGGGACGGAGGGAATAGAAATTATACAGAGGGCTGTAATAAGCTGTGCGTAATGTTTCAAAATGCAGCTTTTGCGCACTTAACGATCCGATACGTCTTCTGTTGTTGTTGTTGTTATTGTTGTTGTTACATCTGAGTAAGAAATATTCCCCCCACTGCAGGAATGGAGCCGGTCGTCTACTGGATAAATGCCGTTAGATCCCGTTGAATCCCAGGAAATGTGAGTGTGATGTTGTGTCTGCTCGTGCTGTGGTCGGCAACTGGAGAGAAGGAGTCCGGATCAGACAGATGATACTCTGCCTTGCCTGGGCGACTTCCATGCGGCAAACCGCCAGAGATATCAGCTCTCCCTGAAAGAAAAAGGGGAGAGAGAGAGAGAGAGAGAGAGAGAGAGAGAGAGAGAGAGAGAGAGAGAGACCTGGTGGGAGAGATGCTGAAGAGAGGAGATGAGGAGAGCTGCGAGAGTTGAGACGAGAGGAGAGAAGGAAGGAAGGTTTATGCTGTACATTATTCCAATGACTGACGCACCGGTGTGTGTGTGTGTGTGTGTGTGTGTGTGTGTGTGTGTGTGTGTGTGTGTGTGTGTGTGTGTGTGTGTGTGTGTGTGCGTGTGTGTGTGTGCGCGCGTGTGTGTGTGTGTGTGTGTGTGTGTGTGTGTGTGTGTGTTAGAGGAAAAAAAAAGGGGGGGGGCTCATTCTAATCAAGTAGATGAATCGAAAATGCTGCTTTGCCACTGAAGACAAGAAAGAGATTTAAATGCAGAGGCTGTTGAACGGCTGTTGCAGGAAGTCTGGGTTTGCTGAGTGAGTGTGTGCGCGCGCGTGCATGTGTGCATGTGTGTGTGTGTGTGTTGCTTTACACAGACATAAAGTAGGGGCACTAAACTGATACAGCATGTCTGTATATGAATATTGCAGACCCATAATCACATTGTAGGCACACAGAATGTTTCATAGATCATATTTATGAATAGGCTGACACAAACTTTCTCTCTTTCTTTCTGTCTGTCTGTCTTTGTTGTGGTGCAAATTGTCCTCATTTTTCTCCCGCATAATAAGGTGTCGCCGCCTGCCGACCACCAGGGCTTTTTATTATCTGTCACACACCTCTTGAATAAGGAGAAGAGCAGTGAAGAGGAGAGGAGAGGAGAGGAGAGGAGAGGAGAGGAGAGGAGAGGAGAGAGTGAGACGCAAGGAGGAGAAGAAATGGGTTGGCAAAAGAGGAGAGGAGGGGAGCAAAAGAGACAAGCTAAGATGACAAAAGGAGGAGAAGAGAAGGGGGAGAAGAAGCACTGTTAGGTTCCATCTCTATTATGTCATTCTCTGTTCGAAACAAAGTCTGAACCAGTCTGTCATTATCTCGCTTTATAGCAGATTGTTCTTTTCAAGGTTGATACTCTACAGTTGAAACACAATTCAGAATTACAAATGAGTTAAATGTTGGAGGACAGATTTTTATTGTCCTTTACTGTTATTGTCACTGAGTACCACCACAGTTTATTTATTTTAATTGCAAACTGTGCTTTAGAAATCTGCAGATTTCTGCTATCTGCTGCTATTACATTTGACATTTTTACTACTGTCCTCCTGACCAATAATATTAGATATGATGACTGCAGGTGAGGCAAGACAGGTAGGATATGCTGAATAATGTTCTCTCGTCGACCTCCTCTGCCAACCAAGCATAAAACACCTTGCCATGCTGTAACAAGAAGAGATATGATTATCACTTCACCCAATCATACTCTGCTGAGGATTTAAGACATAACAACTATTATCCATTTCATAATTTATCAATATTCTGCAAATCAGACATCAAACATTGTGCATTAAGCTGCATCACTGCTTCCCTTGTATTTGCAAAGACAGTGTATATCAGTCTAAAAAGGCTCAGTGTGAGGTGCACAGACCAAGATATCCCATAATTAATGGACGTCTGAGTTAGAACCAGAGCCAAACCTACAGTAACAAATGATTGAATTTCAATATTACTTTGTTGATCAACAAGCATCCTCCTCAACTCCTCCAAGGTGGCATCACGCTCTGTTGCATGAAGATTTCTGCTGCAACTTCAAAGCCTCCATTTCAAGGATCATTTCAAGTCCTTTCCAATTTATATCATTGTGACATCCTGTAGGCATCAAGCACAATAGGTGTGTGTTCAGTTTAATAGATTTGCCTTTGAGAGTAGGCGCATCACGCATGCATTTGCAGAACTGTGCTGTAGAGAGCTCAGATGAACACACACACACACACACACACACACACACACACACACACACACACACACACACACACACACAGCTATAGGCCCACTGAATAGCACAGGAGAGAACACAGAGGAACATTTGTTGAGGGAGTCGGTCAGAGATAACGAACATCATATTAATGAATGCCTCACTCATACACTCTGCTCCTCCCTCTCTGTTTGTCTGACTCTCTTCTTTGCTGCTTTTCTTTCCTTGCTCTCTCTCTCTCCTCACCTGCCTCTCTCGCTTCCCCTCTTCCTCCCTCCCTCTGTCTCGCTGTTGCTGCTTTGTCTCCAATCGCCCTCTAACACCTTTCTTGCTCTCTCACGCTCTCTTTCTCTTTTGATGTTGCACTCTCTCTCTCTCTCTCTCTCTCTCTCTCTCTCTCTCTCTCTGTCTCTCTCTCTCTTGCTCTCTCCGGCTCTCTCACTATTTTCTGCTCCTCTGTAACTTGGGGACCTCCACCACCTCCACCTCCACACCACCATCTCTCCTTCTTTTTCTATAAACTTTGTGCTGTCGGGCAATTAATCATTTTTTCCGAGGACTCGTTATTTTTTATAAGGGAGCGGCTGATATCGGACACAGGCACCCAGTCCTGTGCCAGCTGGAAATGACATCACCCATTTCACCCCCCGTCCTCTCTCTCTCCCCCTACCTCCACCCCCGCCCCCCTTCTCCTGCATTTTAACACACCATAAACAGTTTTCTCTCCCTCCATACTGTCTCTCATTTACCTGGCTTTACATCTCTGCTGCTTGCCCAGAAATGCAAATGAATCCCTCTGACTTACTTCAGTGACTTCATTGCCACAACTCAATCAAAAACTGTATATAAGCACTATACCATGATGAAATTTCCTTTACAAAAATACACATAGATCAATGCAAACATTTCACATACCTAGGCATGTGTGGTTTCACATTTCATTCTTTTTCTATGTATCTCTCCTAAATGATGATATACCAAAGTCTCCATCCCAACTATGTGCTGTGTACTTTTACCTGCCTCACTACTCATGATGCAGCTGTGGAGTGGCAGCGACGGAGTGTAACAGGCCTCTCTGTCTCTCTCTCCGTCTCTGCTCTCTCCCTCTTACAACGCTCTGTGATCAGACAGGAGCTTTATTCTTCTGCTCGAACACAAAGTGCAGCCGTTTGCTTTGCTTGCCGCAGAGAGAGCAAAAGCCTATGGGAGGGTCATATTATTATTACTGCCATGCAGAATTAAGTTTGACAGCAATTTGGAAGTTACTGGTTAGCATTAGCAAGCTAAGGCTTTCCTTCCTCCCAGGTCATAATAAGTGTATCAGTAATATTATAGAGATCACGGGTCTCCCCACCTGCAGTTTTTTAACATAAACTAACATTATCTCTTAAAACAAATGTTCTACATGTATTTGATCAAGAGGTGATCTGTTGAGTGTTACAAGCTAAATGTTTACTTTAGTCGGAATTTAAATGAGCTGGCTATTTACATCTCTATTTGGGATTAAAATACCCAAATGTTGTCATATTGTTATTGCTCCATGATTATATTTCTGAAACAATTAGTCTATTATTGTGTAATATTGTGATTAGCTGATTTATAGAGATGTGTTCAACTACCATTTTTAAAACTAATTAATTGTTTAAGTAACGTTTTAAGCTAAAGTAAAGCTAAATGTTATCCTTTGGGATTATTATCTCAATATCATTAGTTGTAGCCTGAAAAAAGACAAAATGTTCACCAGACACAGTCTGTAGTATGGCTTATTAATTTATGTAACCTTTACATTAAAAAGTTCAGGAATTGCAGTTCGACGTAATAACCATGCAAGGCAATTCCAAGGGAATCGTTTCACAAATTCTGCAATCAAGCAGCAAGTCTGGGATTGTTTCCATGATTGAGCTAGAGCGAATGAACTGTGGTTTAACAAGGCTGCAACACGTAGTGATTGTTTCATGGTGCATTGGTTTTAATACTCCAACATGCGTTTTATTTCAGCAGTGTATGTGAGCGTATGTTTGAAATAGACTTCCATCTTCATTCATAAATAATCTTTTCATTCACCCCTTGGAAGTGAACGATTTTTTGTGTTCATTTGGGAGCTTTCCTTATTAATAAGCCATTCAGCTTCATTTCAAAAGTCCTGCTCTCGCTACCATTTATCAGAAGATTCGAGAGCATTGGTTTCTTCCAGCAGGTCATTAGACCTTGCACAAGCCACTTTCACATCTATTACTGGGCCATTAACACCCCACCCCCTCACCCCCCTGCTGGAGGGATGCATTCTCTCTGCCTGTTATGCTGTATCATTTCAGCATATCAACTCACATTTTGCTCCTCAGCATCCATTTACATTGATTTTGTAACCAGTGTTTATATTTCACACCTGTGTCTTTGGTTATATATTAACATACTGGCATTGGTGTGATTGTCTTGCAACACTTTTATGCTTTTTGCATTCTTTTATTTTCAAAGTATACTTAATGATAAGTCCTGAGGGAAACCAATAATTGATTTACAAGAATAAAAGAAAATGCCTTTTTTTGTTTGTATCTTTTTGATACAAACAAGATGAACATGTGTGTTGGTGCATTTTCTTGAAAGTAGGCCTAATATTATGCTGCTGAGAGCTGAATTGAGTCAATAGAGGGTGTAACACCCGACAGTGTAAACTGAAAGACTTACAGAAAGCTTTTTTGCACCACAGAGAGTGAATGCAACAAGGTAAACTAGCTAAGCCACTTTCTCTTGCTTGCCTCTGGGCCTCTGGTTTCCTCTGGGTCAGAGCCAAGGAAGTACACCTTGGGGCCGGAAAAGTAGAAAGCCATGTACAATTTAATGCAATGCATGACAATTTCCTTTGTAATACTTACTGGCCAAATGGTATGTTTTTTGCTGATAAATGTTAAGGTAATGAAGCCGTCGTTCCTTGTGGTGTTGGATTGGGCTGCATTATACTGAAAGGTGTATAAGATCTGCATACATTTGTCAACTACAAACAAACCCAAAAATATAGTCACTACTATTCTGACTGTGAAAAGTTTTACACAGGCAATAGTAACGTTTATTGCAGGGCAAATGTACTGCATTACATTAGTCACAAAGTGCTTAGGAGTAATAAAATACGGAGACAGGGAGACATGTCAACCCCAATGATTTCACATAAATCATTTTTCCCCCTCAATTAACTCTATCAAGTGTCTGCAACAGTCTCACCATTCCCAGAACATATGATAGAGGGAGAAACAGAGAGACAAATTCTGCAGTCCTTGTTTCAGACGTCACATTTGCACAGATTTTTGACAAATGGCAGGCCCAGCTGCAGACCAGTAAATCAGGGCGACGTTTTCACTTAGCCACTGGATTCATTTCAAGTGTTCTAAGACTGACCCCCCCCCCCCCCCCCAAAAAAAATAAAATAAACAAATAAATAAATAAATAAATAAGTAAATAAATAATAAATAAAAAAATAAATAAAAATAAAAATAAAATAAAATAAAGTAAATTTAAAAAAATGACATCATGCAGATTAAAATAATATTGGGAATCTTCATTTGTACATTTAAAGAGGTCAGATTTATCATCAGTGACAAATACACTTTTCACTGACATCAGTTTCAGTGTTTTTCATCATATTGCTGTGGCATAAACCAGAATTACAGCTGTCATGCCCTTTTCTAAAGTGCTAAAGTAGCTTATTACAGATCATAACAGCCTATCATAATAGCCCAAAGTAGCTTATTACATATCATAATAACCCATTACATATCATAGTAGCCTACTATATACTATACTATATATATATAGCCTACTATATGTAGGCTATTGTAAATGTAGTGTATTACAATAAAATAACCTATTGGAAAGGACCAGGCTATAATTACAATGGCTTCAGCAGCTCCCAACAGATGTCTCACCCAAAGTTGAAATGTAAAGTATTACCTCAAGATGTGAGTTTTCAGAGGTTTGCTGGTTAAAGTCCGTCAGTCTTAAAAAACTACAAAAGCCAGAAACTACCGCGTCTCAAATCTCTCCCCGTTGATTGGCCGACACAGAATCCAATCCTTTGGCGGAGACGTGTCTCGCAGTCAGAGCATCTTTCCGCAATGGCGTCTGTTTGGGCCAAGTCCTTCGCTAATCTGCCGGTCCTGTCTGTTTTCTTACTTCTGCTGATATGTTTGTCGCCCGGGGGAGGTCAAAAGAAGAAGGAGGTAACTCTTAACTCGCTTAAACGATTTTTTCTGCCATTGTTGTTTTGCTGTTTAATGAATGGAGTGTACAAATTGAATGTGCCGGTGTGCGTCAAGTTGGTGACGTTCAGTCAGAGTAAACAGGAAGTGTGTCGGAGAGACTCTAGTTATCTGGTCTTTTGGGAACAAAAAACGCCACTCGTATAATATAAATGAAAGAAACTTTACTTACAAGTTGTCATCTTTTACGCCTTTTCGCTGACTCTTTCCTCTGTGGTTAAGTTTTGCTTTGTGCGTAATATGACAAGCTTACGTATACCAGTAGGCATAGCAAGCTAATGTAGCTAAGCTAGCTATGTAGTTTACTGATTTCGTTTGAAAATCGATTTGGTCGCACAGCGCTGTTATTATGTCCTCCGTGTTTACATTGACACACTCCTATAATACTTTAAAATTAGCTTCATGAGTCCGATACATTGTTTCAGTATCGACTTTACGTTAGGCTTTTTATTTTGAAAATTGTACGTGCAGGACGCGCTGTGTTTCATTTCTTGCTAGCTTAACCATGACGTTTGATGGTGCTGGCGAAAATCTCGCAGTAACCTCAATAAATGGCTGCATGCTAGCTGCATTAATTTTCCGGAATGCACCGGAACAGCCTTTAACTACTATTGGATTAGTATACGAAACTGCGATGTGGTTATTTTATTGAAGTGATAGCAGGTGTATTTCAGTTCAGGAAGTGAGCAGGAAGCTCTTGTGGCTTGCTTGGTTTGACATTTGAAACTGGACTGAAGGGTTGTTTTTTTGTTGTTCTTTGTGTTGAATCGATTGAAGTGATCTATCTATCTATCTATCTATCTATCTATCTATCTATCTATCTATCTATCTATCTATCTATCTATCTATCTATCTATCTATCTATAATAGGTACTCTATGCATGCTGTTGGTTACATCAGATATTTGCTTTGTAATCACTGTAATGGGACACATCTACTGCATTTGTGATTGGTTTGCTTCAAGCAGCATACGTCTATAATTTTCCCTGAAAGGCCGAAAAGAGAATGAAAACTGTAACCCAGACAGAGTGAAAGTGCATTGTGCAACTTGTGAACTGAACAGGATTCATCTTTGTGATTATTACTTTGATTTGTTCATGTGTGTATGCATGCTTTGTTAATAAATGCATCTTTTTTATAATTAAAAAAAATACATTATCAATGTAAATCAAAGAAACGGGTCACTTTCACGTGGTAATACTTGTATGTCATTCCTGCCTTTTGTAATTTTAAAATAATTTTTAATTTCTTGAAAAATGTAACATTACTGTGGCATTTTTGTCACTATATCTTACGTAGAATGTCCAACTATGCTGCAGTCCAGCTCACCCGCAGAGCAGTTGTCTCGTACTGAAAAACTTGCGTGTCAAGTGTCATGTTTTATCTGTGTGACTCATGTTTTCGTACCCTCACTAGCATAAGCATCGTTTGTGACATATGAAAAAAAAAAAAACCCTCAGATTTTTATGCAGCCAAAACTAAAATACAAAGTGTACATCCTCATTATAGTTTGATAGTCCTTTGAAGTCCTAAACACTGTGGGGAACCACTCCTGCATGGCTTTTGACAGCACTGTTAGCAGGGATTCAGACTGAAAACAGCCCTACGATAAAACAATCGCTGCATTTGTGAGGGCCTGTTGTTTTGTTAATGGTATGACAATGAAATAATGGGAAGTCCAGCTGGAGTAAAAGAGTAATGCATTTAATGTCTTACCAGGCACCAAAAAACTGCACAGTGCTTTGTAATAACAGGATTTTACAACTCCGCAAAGTTATCACTGGTGGCAATTATTTTACTAGAACAATAGAAATACAGCGTTCACATTACAGAGCAGATAGCAATCAATGTATTTGACTGTCCAGTGCAGCGCCTGGTTAAACTTTTAGCTTTTTGGATGGCCCTGCATTGTTTTGCACTCTCTGTGTTGACACCCCCACAGGCAGGGCGTGAGTCTGTCTGAACATGGCCTTAGCTGAGGTGGCAATCACATTAGATGGCAGTACAGGAAGCTCTGCCAGTGTCCGCCTGATGAAGGAGTAGTTAAGCTGAGAGTGGACAGCAAAAAAATATATTGTACTTGAGCATCCCTCTACTGTGCTGTCCTTTTCCATCACCCTTTTCCCTAAAGTACATGTGCAGCTAGATTATTTTGAGACAATACTATGTTGCTCTTATCCCGTGTACACTGATTTAACACATGAAAAATGTCTGATAGGGCTCAAATTATGAACATTTCGTGGGCAGCCTTAGCTTGATTTAATATCCTGTTCTTGGCCAAGGAGAAGTCACAGTGCTGTCGTAACCTCACCTCATCTCCCCGTTTTCTTTTCAGCTGACACGACATATGAATAGAGAATTGATTGAGTGGTCAAAATGTAGAATGAATGAATGAAGGAACGCATGGGCAAACACATGAGAGGTGAACAAAAATTTGAATTTGTGGAAAGGTGAATATGTCAAAAATGGACGAAGAAGACACTGACAGAGTGGAAGGATAAACTGATGAATGAATGGACAGATTAACCACTGATGAAAGAGCATTTGAATGAGAGAGAAAGAATGAATAAATAATTGAGAGTGACATATTTCCTCTCCAGCTCACTGAAAACACTTCATTTTTTCTCTCAGTAATGTTGATGGCTTGCAAGGTGTATGTGTAATGAATGTGTCACCACAAATAGAGTCAAGATATGCAAAAATGATGTTTGCCTTCTTGTAATGTTAACGTTAACTCACGCAGGGCCGGAATTGGATCACAGCACCTGGTCTTACTTATTGAACGCAAATGTGACACTAATCTCTGCGATGACTGGAACCGCTTCTCTTTAGCGAGGCGTCTGATGTCAGATGGCAGTGATGATGATGATGATGATGATGCTACTTGCAGCTGGTTTTCCGGGATTGGGTTAGTCAGTCTTGAGTGGAGCCGAGTCTTTGCAAGAGTCTATTTTGAAAAGAGATTTATATGTTGGCAGGCACCACTTCATAAATTCTCCTTCAGAATGAGGTTTCATCTTCTTAGCTTCTCCTGTTAGCAAAAGTTGCCTCCATAACACTGTGCCTGTCAGAATGTGGTCTTGTGAAAGCTGTTTGGTGGGTATCCAAATTCCACCTAAAGGCCGTTAACGTCATCCGAGCTCATTTGTCTTTGCAGCTCATCCAGTTTAACATGTTTCAAGCTGTAATGATGCTCGAGATTAGCCTTTTTCATCGCTGCGAGCGTGTCTTTACAAACTGACGTAGGAAGACTGGCTTGCCTTTTACTTCAGCAAACAAATAAACAAAATATTGTGTCCATTTCTCTTGGAAAGCAGGAAACTCCGTACCTACTTTTGTTTTGTTGCTAGGTGCCACGCTGCATTGACCTAACATCAACATAATGCACGTGTTGTGTTTCGGAACCACACTTATTAACTAATTTAAATTATTTTCTTTATCTTAATGAATTGCCTCTCAGGCTGGACCAAACAGTCCCACGGACCATATACGGTTCCCCACCTCTGATGTAAAGCCACAATTCATTTGAGTCACTTTATTTATGAAGATGTAACATATATAAATACAGTTATGTCTTGCAAATTAAAAGACAGCATGCTGAGGGAAGTTGATGCAGCATTATTTTAACATGACTTTACAAACCTTAGATAGCACTTTTAGACATTTTCTTAGTTCAAGATCTGTTATCTGTCTATAAAAGCCCTTAGGGAAAGGCTGCGGATGAATAAACCAAATTGGAGCAGTTGCGATTAGGAGTTCAAAACTTAATTTTTGCAGCTCCTAATGAATACTGTCTTAAACTGCCATTTTTAACTTTTTTACCCAGGGACAGTCTGCTGACATCAGTGCTTATTTTCAGCAATGCCTTGCTTCACATTCACAAAATTACACCAGGGAGCTGCCCATTATAGCCACAGTCTGCTGTTAGGCACTGACCAGCTCAAGGACACCTCTGCATTATCTAATGAATGACAGACAGAGCATTTCTCAATCATGCATCCGGCTATTATTAGTTTGCTTCTCTGCCATTGACATTGCCGCTATCTTTAACTGTAACCTCTGAGTTCAAAATTTTGTCCAACAATGTTTAACTTTGGTCCATCCCGTCCAAAAGATCTGCGTGTGACTCTGTACCAGGTAGCAGACAGGAGCTAGCCACACATACTTTGACAAGCGCACACACACAGACAGACAGACTTCCAGTGAGCCACAGGAGAGATATTGAGGGGTTATAAATGTTCTTTCCCAGTTGCCTGCCTGGGGCCATGGCAGAGGAGGAGGAGGTGGAGGAAGATCTTATTTAGCTGGAAATGGACAAAATGGTGAAGCAGCATTTTGTATTCATCTCACTAAGCTCGTCTTACCTTTGCCATCAGACTCTAAACTGTAGCGGTGGGTAGGGCTAAAAGTAAAGTTAATTAAGGCTGCTTTCAAACACTCAAATCCTTATTATCGATATTTAAATCTTTAATCAGTATTCAAAGTGTGTGTGTGTCTCGTTCCCTGTCCTACAGCTGCATGGCAGACGAGATCATGGCTTTTTTTCACAGTTGCACTACATACATTTTTAGTCTGTCCAGTCTACCTCTGCAGTGGAGAGAGAGGACGAGAGAGGGGAAAGGCAGCCAGAGAGAGAGAGAAGCTTTAGATATTAAAATATTAGCACCAGGCTTAAGGTTTGGTTTGGCTGTACTGTAGGAATTGCTGTTGTTTGATGTTTCGATTTTCTTCTCCTGACTTATTTTGTAGTGTTAGTGATCATCTAACAGATAGGAGCCTAATTGTGTTTTTATCTACTCCCATTATCTACTCCTTTTTTTGGAATGGAATTTAATACCAACTTCTATCAAGCAAGGAGTTAGCCCTTGGTGGCTAATTTAACATTGTCAGAGTGTGCCTCACAGTAAAAGCCAAGTGATTTAGAGGTTACAATTGCTTTTATAAAGCCCATTTTATCTGTTTAATATAGTTTGACTCCATAATGTTGATTCGCAATTTCTTCGTTACGGACCAAAATCACATGAGACCAAAGCGCTGCTGGGAGTCCTAATAAATCTCACTAATAGCACGCTATTTTTGACACTTCTTTCTGGTGAGATCACAATTTTAGGATGGAACAAAACCCCCAAGCTAGATAGATACTTGTGCTTTAAGGGGTTACGTTGTACTTAAAGTGATAGCATGTGCAGGCTCAGAGGCTACTCTATAGGCTACACCGAGGTGACGGGCGCCTCCTCATAAATCTAACTACTGGACATGAATGAAACAACTTAATGTGTTGGCTGTATGGAATATTCCCACCATCGCTCGGAGAGGTGAATAAACGGAACATTAAAGTTTGATATGGTCTGATCATATATGATACCCATCTATTAAGGGATGAAAGCAAAGGTTGAACTATAAATCCAAATCTGCATCATAGCTATGTATGGTGGGACTCCTTTAACCCCTAGTGGTAAATATAAATCCATCTTAAATATTTTAAGCATCTTGTCTGCATGAAATCGCATCCTGGGCAAATAATTTGACTTTGAATAAAGTTCAGTTGAGGATGGGCACAGTCACAGGGCAGAGTGGGTTATCTTGGTAATCTTGCTTTGTGAGTTTGCTGTGAAATTTCAGACCGACACTGCAGTCACACACTTTGCAGCAAAACTGTGCTTTATCGAAGGAAAATGGTATTACTGTCAAAGCCTGACTCCAGAGTACTGATCGTGGCAGTTTTTGGCCACTGTTATTTATGCCCTAGAAAGTATAATGTGTCAGAAAGGAACAGGAAAGTTTTCTTTTCCTTATTTCTTTTCTTTTCTTCTTTACCTTTCTTTAGAGCTAATCAGGATAGATGTATGGGGTGGGTGGAAGATAAAGATAAAAATCAAGTCCGATAGAGAGAAAAGGAGATGTTAAGGACAAAGTTAAGCATCAAGATTGTGACAGACGTTGGGGAAGAAAGAAATGAAAATAATAGAAGCTGGGCAGCAGAGGTGGACCCCTACCTTTTTAAAGCGTGCTATATGCCCCTCAGGGAGTGGAAGAAATAGTCATGGAGAGAGAGAATATTTATATCCCTTCAATACTCCCTCGTTCATCACCCCAGCGCTGCTAGATATTATATCTAGCTGTGTTGTGTTTCTGTCTTAAGGCTGACTACAGCACAAAGAAAGAACCAATGTAAGCACTTCCTATACCAAGGCATATGGAGTCAGGGGAGATAGAGAGAGAAAAAAAAGTCGAGGGCAGTGAGTCTGAGGCAAGGAGAATTATATATCTAGAGAGTTATATATCTACAGAGAGATAGAGATTGCGAAGTGGTGGGGTCGCCACCACACCCAGGGACCAGTCTAATAAGTGGATCGGAATAATAAGAGCCTGCTACCTCTGCACTCAGAGGTGCAGTAAACTACTGGGTAGGCGCTTCAGGGCATAACCCAAGCCACTTGCTGAGTTTAGACTTGGGCATATGAAGCTAAACACTTTGTCAGCACTATTGACTCTTGGTTTTGTGTCTGACCTGTTCATCTGAGATGAAAATATAGCTCACTGTTTACGCATTCTGCACTGTGTCTTTCTAGCCATGGATTTTATTGTACAGGCAGGCGCTGTGTGAGAAAATACTGCTTTTCCCATGCTGACTCTCCCCATGAATGTTTTTGACATGTTTAAATGTTCATGTTGTGTTAGACTCAGCCCAAGGGAAAAATGAAAGGGAAAAATTGAAACAGCTCTCTTAATTATTATTGCCCACCACTATGAAGTTCATGAATGTTTGAGAAACTGCAAATTTAACTACGGGACTTATTTAGTGGAGTAACAAAGCTCTCCAGCAGCAAATGAACCTGGGATGTCACACTTGCATGGTATGCATACTGAAGAACTAGGACAGAGTGATGCCACATCATTAACAATGAGGCCACTACTTTCAGTAGGCCCTGTACAGTTTGGGGATCGGTCTGAAGAGTCCTTTCAACTACTCTCAACTGTCTGAAAACTTGGTAGCCGGTTTTACCACTAAAATGCCATTTAACCTAGGAATCCAGGAAAACCAGAATAAAGCAGCTTTAGAGTCTTGACATCACATGTCGTCTTCTAGGGGAGGCCTATTGCTGCTTTGACATCATAAGAAATGTCTGTAGGATGGATTTTCATTAAAAGTGAGTAAGTTAACAGGCAACTACAGGCAAATATAGTTTTTGTTTTTAGTGTGTACTGATATTTTAGTTTTAACACGAATAAATAAATCATGTAAGACTATTCGAAATTGTCAGCATTTGCAGTACAAAGTAGAAAGAATGTCAATATAAAAGGTAAAGTAAATAAAGTAACAATACAATATACATACATACATAAATGGGCTACTGTAAGAATCATAGGTACATATGAGAAGTAGCATATAGCTATGTATGTAGAATTTCCAATCTAAAATACAGGTAGATGTACATGGTTAGTTTGAAATGTTCATGATTATGATCATGATATTGCGTGTTATGTCCGATAATTTCATGTCTCTTAAAACATGACATTGCAATGATTGTAATCCCTTTAGAGAGAGTTATCCGGAGATAGAGGCTTGAGCCACCTCAGCACCCCATGACTCGGCTGACATGAGGTAGAGGAGTTGTAAAGTTTGATTGCCACAGGGAGAAAAGATTTCCCGTTGCCCCTCTGCGGCGCACCGTGGTGATAACAGTCCTCAGCACATCATAGAGCGAGTAAGAGTCATTGTCCATGATGCTCTGCAGTTTGCGTAGCATCATTCTGTCTGACACCACCACCAAAGAATCGAGCTCCATCGCCTAAACAGAGCCAGTCGTGATGAGCTTGTTGATTCTTTTGGCGTCCACTGCCCTCACCCTGCTGCCTCAGCACACGACCGTAAAGGAAATTGCACTGGCTACCACAGACTGGTATCCTCAGCATGGTTCTGCAGACAGTGAATGATTGGAGCCTCTGCAGAGAGTGCAGTCAGCTTTGGCCCCTCTTGTGCACAGCCTCCGTGTTCTCAGTCCAGTCCAGCTTGTTGTCCAGGTGTGCTCCCAGGTACTTGCTGTCCAGCACAATGTCCATGTTTACGCCCTGGATGGTGTAGTGGGTGTGTCCCATCTACTGAAGTCCATCACCTTCTCCTTCGTCTTACCTGTGTGACCAACCAGTCAGATAGTCCGCAATCCAGGATACCAGAAGAGGGTCTTACCTGCATGCCACCAGCTTGCTCCCAAGTAGGGCAGGCTGGATGGTATTTTATGCACTGGAGAAATCAGAGAACATGACTCTGACAGTGCGACTTGGCCCGTCTAAGTGAGCATACACACAGTGAAACGGGAAGACGACGGTGTCTTCACTACGAATGTTCCTAATGACAATTTCTGTGACAAACAAACAGAAGTTTAAAGTTAGACATGGTTCATAATAATAAAAGCATAATGTAATCTAGAAGGTTCAATATTGTGTGACATCATGTATATTATAAAAGCTATTTTAAACTGTTAATCACAACTATATCAAATTTTCAACGGCACTGAAATGTGTGGCACTTTTGGTCCACATGCCAGTCCACATGTCCTGGAAGGTTTCAGTGTCCCACACAAATATTACCTGTGTTCTGTTGGTCTTTCCACTGTTACAACAGTCGCCACTAACTCTGGTCTGGTCACAATTAACCCTTAATTCATGGAAATTGGGAGAGGAGCAAGAGAGGGTGGACATCAGAGAAGCAGTACGTAGAAGCAGAATATTTTCACCTGACATTGTTACTGGAGAGATGTTCAACAAAACAAAACAATAATTTCCAGATAATGGAAAACCTGCCGTGCATTATGAACACATTATGCTCTAATTTAAATGTGTAATAAAATAACAAGTTTAACCGACGAGTATTTCTGGTGCCGACTAGCGAGGGCAGCAACGTTTAATTGACGAGTCGTCTGATTGTGCACATCCTTCGCCTTCACCCCTGCCTCTGGACTGTGTCATGTTTGTGTTGATCCTGATCCTCTGAGACTGGAGCGGACATAGTGTGACTGTTATAGCTCACACAGTTTGGTAAAACTATGTGGTCACCAAACAGTTTGCTTTACTTTGAGTGTTGTATAGCTTCCATTTGACGCCAGCTCTCAGCTTCCTATTTAACAACCACATTGTACAAATGAGTGCCTGTTATCATGCTGTGTGGAGGATGTGGGCTGTAGTTTCAATACTGCCCCATGCTGTGTAGGTGCTGCTGGAAGGCAGGAAGTTATTTACTGTGTGTGTGGGTGTGGGTGTGTATGTGTATGCGTGTTAGTTACAGTCATCTGTCCAATGCCGGACACCACACTGAGTTTGATCTAGGCTTAGTGCTGCCAAACAGCACAGTCTGAGTTTGCCTTTACATTTCTGTATGTCTGCTGCGCTCCAGCTGTTTCCAACGTCAGCGCTCTCACGGAAATGACAAATTCTCCATTCATTGCCCCCCCCCCCCTTTTTTCTTTTCCATCTACTTCATCACGGTCTTTGTTTATGTCTTCCTTTATTTCTGCCTCCTGTCAAATGTATATTTTCCTTTGGTCTTGCAATGCTCCGTTTCCATTGATTCCCTCTGTCCCTCTTTTCTCATGAAAATAAATGTGAATGTTTCAAAGGTTCCCGAGTGATGAATATTCTATCCAACCCACTTTCCCGTGTGTGTTGCCAATACAGCACAAACTGCAGCTAAAAAGCAGCCATAATGGTGCCATATTTTGCGCAGTGAAATGTTTCAATGTTCTCCCAGTGAATTCAGGGGTGATTTGTTTGGATCTCGCTCATTAACCGTAGTCATCTGAATTATTGATGCAGTAGTGTCAGGTCTGCTTTTCCAGTGACTGATGGCCTGTGTTTCCAAGTCATTTTCCCCCTCTGTTATTCCTCCCTCTCCTCCCCCTTTCTTTCCTCCCCTCTCCAACACTTCTATAACAAATTTTCTGAGTGGCAAAATGATTTCCATCTCCTGCTTTCCATCCCCTCACCCACCCCTTTCCTCTCCCCTGTCACCTCCCCTGTGTCTTTTTCCTCCAACCACCCATCTCGCGCACCCCTTTGACATTTCTATAATTATGTGGTGTCTTCTCTTTTCTATATTGTTCTCCTCCATTGGGTCCTTTCCTTGTACTCTTTGCTTTCCTCTTCCCTCCCCTTGTCCCTCCCTCCTAATTCTTCTGTCATTTTCCTGACATTTCTGAGGCTAATTTATAGGCCGGCCCTGTTAAATTTGAGAGGCGCGCGGGGTGTTTCCTTGTTGGGAGCATGAATTTCTCATTGCCATTCGTCAGACGTATAGGCACTTGCTCGTGAAATGTCTCTCTCTTTTGCTTAGTTTTGCCAGCCAGTAGTCAGGAAACCATTCAGTTATTTATGCCGTCTCTTATTCAGCCGGTCACTTAACTACCGTTCAGTCACATGTCTTTTTAACACCTCAGTGTCACGTGGTTTCCTCGTCGTGTTAGCTGCTCTCAACAAGTATAAATATGACAAATAAGATAAATACATAAATCTTGTCATGTGTTGCTTTCTGTCTCTCATTCACTTCAGTGTGGCTGCTGAACTGAAACGTGCTAAAGTCTCAGCATTGTCTGGCTGTATCAGGACAACTAATGCTTAGATAGTAAGACCTTTTGGTTACCCGACAGTCTGTCCAACCGCTAACGTCCAACATACTTCTCTGATCATTCATCCCTACCTTTCTTCATCACTCCTTATCTCCACAGGGAAATGTTGTCATAACAGTACTCTCTCCTTTGCCCCCCTCTCTCTTTATCTTTCTCTTCTCAGTCACTTATCTTCCCTCCTCATCCCATTTTCCCTTTTCTTTCTTTATCCCTCAACTTTCCCCCTCGTCGTCCATGCCTCTACCCCCGTCCTTCTTTGCCACATGCTGCTGTCCCCCTTCCCACACGCCCCACAGTGACAGGCCCCACTGTATAGCTGATATGAGGTGGCATATTATCCCTGTGTGTGTGTGTGTGTGTGTGTGTGTGTGTGTGTGTGTGTGCGCGCGCGTCTGTCTGTCTGGCTTGTGGCTGATAAGACGTCTCACTCTTATCCTCCCAGACAGACCCGTGTCGCTGTGACGGTTCGCAGGCCACACACAAACTCACATACTACACACAGTTACACACAGACACACGCGCAAATACACAAGTATACACTCAAACCATATGTGCATATACGCACAGTTTTGACTATGTACTAGGTGGTTAGATTGAAAGCCTTATAGTGGAGCTTTCCCCTAATGCTGTGTGTATGTGTGTGTGTGTGTGTGTGTGTATAGCTGTGTGTGCCTGTGTGTGTGTGCGCACATGTTGCCTGTCACAGATATATGATGATTCTCTCTTATTAAACTCTTAGTCTCTCTGCTTCACTGACAGAAAACCTGTTAACACTGCACAGGGCTAAAGACTGTGAATGTGTGTGTGTGTGTGTGTGTGTGTGTGTGTGTGTGTGTGTGTGTGTGTGTGTGTGTTTGTAGCTGTGCTTCCATCAGTGTAATTCTATGCACATTTTAAAGTACGGACTTAGAAAGAGTTGATGGAAGAGGCAAAATTAGAAAAAGTCTTCCTCAATTTTACAAAATTGCAAAAAAAGTACACTCTGTTGAGGTGTTTTTTTTTTTTTTTTTTAAATAAAGAGCACTCAAAGTGGAAACACCTTTTCTGAATTAGATTTGATGAAGTGAGCATCTAACTCACATGACTGATCAGCTGTTTCCACTTGAAGGAGGAGGAGGAGGAGGAGGAGAGGAAGAAGGAAAAGAGGAAGAAGAACCCTCTCCTCACTATATTTAAAAAAAATCACTCACGAGAGTAATGTATTATTATTATTATTATTATTATTATTATTATTATAAGATGTCTTCCCGTATGCTCCCATCAGTATGAAAAGTGGCTTGTATTAGCAGCAGGTGCGTGTTGAGGAGGCCAAATTATTGCTTGTCTCATCCATGAAAATACATAATTTTCGATGGAAAACTGCAATGGAATGCTAAAATCTGCCAAGAATGCTGAAAAGTAATACCAGCCAAAGAAAAGGATTTGAGGTTTGTTGACGCTCGCTTAACAGTTGGTTTTGTTTCCGGTTCCATGACCTCTGTGTAACAGAGCCTGTACCGCCAGCTTCTGACCAAACTATGCTCTGCCCAGCCTGGTTTACTCACTTACGACCAGTTGATGGAAACGTGCCTCATTTGCATTTTCTTTTCTTTTTCATTGGTTGATTGTACTTAATGAAAAGACTTGTCATGAGAGGGTAACTGCAGATGTTAGAGAGGCAGATGTCTTTGTCTCAGAGTTCTGTCTTTCCTCGTTTGACCTGAGGACAGTGCTCATGTGGCCAGAGTGACTCCTTGTTCGGTAATGCTACACCCAGAAATAATCGAACTGGTTATGAATTATTGATTTATGTTAACATAGCCTTTTGAAAGCATTTATTTGTCCAGGGAATGTCAAGTAATCACCATAGTCTCTGGCTCTTCTCCTGCTTTGCTCTGCTCATTTGCTCAGCCAAACAGTCAAACCTGGGAGACTTTGGACCACAGAGCCGTATTATAGATGCAGTTGAAGGAGGGTGTGGTGTGGTGGAGTGGCGGGAAGGGGCTGGGGATCTCTAACCTCTTAGCTGTGTTGTTATTAAAGCAGGAAAAAAAATGTGAATGAGAATGTCCTCGAAGAAAAAGTTAGGAAGTTAGAAAAGTGCTCATCCTCCCCAGCCCGCTCGCTTTGAGATTTGTTAGAAATTACAAATCGGTCTAAGTTTGCCTGTCTAACTGGTTATTTATAGCCACAAAATAAGTTATTACAACGAACGACAGTGCAGCATTAATGCTTTTGCACAAAGCAATGTTTTGTGTGGCATTTTAAGGCTATATAAGATTTGTTAGTGTTTGGATGAGCAATGTCTACATGTGGCTGTGTTACACATGGACTGATGTTCATGGTTGTGTTTAAAATACTTCATTCAGAAAAGCAGAGATATATCTGTGGTCAAAACACAAACATAGGTGAACATACGTGCACTCTCGACACCTGCTTCCTGTTGCAGAATATGCGGAGGACGTGTTTTTGTTTTTTGTTTGTTTTTGTTGCCATATTGGTTTTGGAGCAGTGAGAGCAGAGAGCACAGCTTATTGTGTTGTGTTTCATTAGCAGTTGAACTTAACATTTTTTTGCCTGTCTATCTGTTTGACTGACAGTTTTATTGATCACTGACATAGCACTGACTTGGAAAGAAGTTGAAAAAGCTTTGATGTAGTAAAATACTTTTGACGTGTTGCTGTAGTTGAGCTCGCAGCGTTTTCCTGGGGATAGCTTCAGTGTAGTGAAGCTTCATGTGATGTGGAGTCACTGATAGCTTAACTCTACTCTCCAAGCAGCTTTCCCAACACTGGTGTCTGCTGCTGCCGTATGTAAATGTGATATAGATTTTACGTCATATACAACCTACATCCTGAACCTGTCTGGACACTTTTACACAGATGTCACTGATGACACGTTTGGGCAAAAGCCAATGCTTTACTGACCAAGCTGAGTTTCTCTCATCCTGACAGACTCTGACACAGCTAGAGCGTCAAACCCTGCCAGTTATTTCAGACTGCGAGTCTCACGCAGTGATGAAATCAGCACCTTTGCTTTCACTGTAAACTCTTCAGCATCATCAACAGATAAACACAGACACACTCACATCATTACCTCAGTAAGGATGCTTAAAGTATCAAATTTGGCAGAGGCAAAATTGTTTCTCAACACCTCCAACAAGCCCATCATCACTTCACTAATCACTCCAGCGGAGGAGTGGGACAAGTCGAAGTCATGAAAGAAGTGAATCATTTTGTGTTGATGTTCAGTAAATCAAACAAAACTGCTGGATACTTTTAAATACCAGCATTTTCAATAGTTGTGCCTTGGCAATATCATCTCATATCAAAAGGGTGAAATCCAAGTGTAGTCATGACCCATCATTTCACTCAAAGTCAAGTTGCGCAGCTGTTGAATTGAGTCATCAGAGAGGTGACTTCATACTCCTGCTACTGACGGTTTCTGAGGACTGTGGCACATATTTGGCACCTCTGTTTCATTTTCTACTAATGGAGACATATTCTCAGCTGCATTTTCTGCAGATTTATTCCAAAAACATGGCAAACAAGCTTTGAATCCCACGTTGACAAAAACAAAAAGTTTTTCCAAGAGCTGACTAAGTCCGACCTGGCACGCAGTAAAAGCATAGCCTGATACTGGAGCTGGAAATACATAAACAAGCAGAGTAATAGAAGGCTCTCTGAACTACGGCTGACAGATCCGTGTCTTTAATGAGGAGCTTGCTTTGTGATGATTGTTGCAACCCCTGTTTCAACTGAGCAACCGGTGGTCACTCCCCTTCCCAGCTGTTCAGTTATTGACCTGCCAATTAGTCTCACCAGCTGAGCTCAGAGTGCGATATGATTAGTGCAACCAGCTCACCATCTCCCTTATGAGACTGACACCACTTTACAGTTGGCAGTCAGACAGCTGTAGCTTGCCGGGCTAGAAGAAGTTACATTACTGTTATCATCGCCCATAAGGCTGCATTGAGAGTACTTGGACAAGGGGTAGAGCTTTAATGCATGCATTTTTTTCCAGGCAATAAAACAAGAAAGGTTCTGGACAGCAGCTTTTCTGGAGTGGCTTTATTGCTGGCTCATTCTGAAATGAGCTCTTTAGTCAGCACACCAGCCCATTCAGGTCTAACTGCTTATCAAATCAAGGTTGTGTTGTGATAAAATGTTGGTGCAAGTGTTTGCAGGCCATTATGCAAGATGTTTACAGGATGTCGTGTCATACAGTGTGTTCTAAATATGTGTGAACAGAAATCTTAACAAAAGCAGTGCAAATAGAGGCAGCCACACAGAGGAGCAGTCTTCATGTTCTCCTCCTTTATGTCCAGCTTTGCAATTCATTGCTCACGAAAAACAACCGTATGCTTGTCTGCCCACAAGTGTTTTTCCCCTACAAATTGCACACTGCAATTTCCCTAGGTAAATTCTATTTTAAGGCAACTATGTGAGTAATCAGTGTTTTCTTTGCATACTGAAGTTAGTAATACTTTGTCTCTGTGGGGGAGAGAAAAACTCAGCTGTGTGAGTCATTGAACAAAACTTCCACTTTGCATCACACCAAAAGCTTAAGCCTGGACCACCAAAAAACAGTTAAATGAATAAATAAATCCATAGATGCAAGTAAGTTCCTCTTATTTATGTATTTATATACACATACGAACTACAAGGTAAAATTATTAATCTTGGATTTTGCCTAAAAAGCCCAGTCTGTCCTGTTTTTATTGTTCTTCTTTAAACAAAATTCTGTGTGGTCCCTTTTCACTCACTGTTGTAACATATTGTTAATAAGAAATAGCTAATACCACAAGCTACTCTTCATTGTTTCAGGCGGTATATTTACCTGGGCTAAATTTCTATTTTAAGGTAACCCATATAGGTAGTTTGTGTTTCCGTTGCACAATAAATTCAAGTATACCTGTGGTATTTTTGGAGATATTTCTTAGAAGTGCGTTGAAAAGCTGCTATTCTTATGTGTTAGGTCTAGTGAGACTGTGAATACTCACCTAAGCAGAAACGAAGAACAAATGTGAATGGCTTATAAGGCTAATTAGGAGCACATTAAGCGCACATTTATTAGGCACTAATGCCAGTGTTAGCTTCCAAAGGCTAATGAGGTAGCACGCTAGGCCAATTACACTTGTATTTCTAATACTCCGACTTTGACCATTAAAAATAATCACTGCAGGCATACTGGCACAGTCGGCACGCTAGACAGGTGCATGAAGTTAAAAGACTGAGAGAGAGGAGGAAAGGGAGGGTTTGGAGGTAAAGGTCACACAGTAGTGACACGCAGTACACCTGGGAAGCAGAAAGGAAGAAGGCAACTGACCTGTTCGTCCGACAGGCTTGCAACTTCATGACCTTTAGTGAGTCCAAAGCCCATTTCCACATTATCTACGTCTTTTGCTTTACACATAAGTCAGTAGTTGCTACCTTTGTGTCTCTCTGCCTCTTCTCACCTTAAACTTATCTTTTTTTTTTAACATAGGTTACTTTTGTTACAGTACTGTAAGCACAAGTGAATCCAGGTCGGTCCAATCCTGTACTTTGTAAAGCAGGGATGACTGGTTCAACAGTGTCCTCAAACTGCAGGACAGACTGGAGGTCTAAAGTTTGCCCTAACATCTGTCACACAACACAGGAAAAAGGTCCATATCTTAGGCCTACTTTTAAACACTCGGGCATAAGATGTCGCTGTTATTGTTGCCACTGCTATGGGAATTTATAGATCTGTCACAGCAACATTATCACAATGAACTGGCTGCTTCAAAGCACTCACAGTAATTATATTATTTGTATTAACAAAAACCTAACTTCAGCTCAGAATGAAAACAGACTTTGCTGCCTGGTTGTTGATGGAGCTCAGTGGCTACTTGGTCACTTTCATCCATCCATCCATCCATCCATCCATCCATCCATCCATCCATCCATCCATCCATCCATCCATCCATCCATCCATCCATCCATCCATCCATTTTCTATACCCGACTATCCCTTTTCGGGGTCAACGGGCGAGAGGCAGGGTACACCCTGAACCAGCCGCCAGCTGATTGCAGGGCAACATACAAGACAGACAACCATTCATGCTCACATTCACACCTAAGGACAATTTTACAGTCACCAATTAACCCAATGAGCATGTTTTTGGTCTGTGGGGGGGAGCTGGAGTACCCAGAGAGAACCCACACATGCACAGGAAGAACATGCAAACTTCACACAGAAAGAGATCAAACCGGCGACCTTCCTGCTGTGAGGCACGCGCACTACCTGCTGCTCCACTGTGGCGCCCTGGTCCCTTATATATTTTTTAAAAAAGAAAAGAATATCACTGCAGTGAGCTCAACTCCTGCAGTGTGGAGGTAATTTTTACTTAGTCTTACTTCAACTCTCTCAAGTATCAAGACTCTTTATTGAGTTGTACCTAATTGGTAAATGGAAGTGGACAGCACAGGATATTACTGGGAAAGCTACTGCTGGGTGTAATCTTGTATTTCATAGAAACCATACTTTGTGACATAATGTTTTTATAGATATATAAAACCATTACAACTTCTTTTTCTCCTTTCTGTTTGCAACCTTCATTGTCATTTTCACCGTAGGATGTTGTGCACTGAATTTGTGCGACTGTAACTTTCCTCCTGAAGATCTATCACATTTTTCTAATATGCTACTGTCAGTCTCTGCACATTGTCTCCGTCTCTCTTGTGAATTTTTAGAATGACATATGCTAATGAAACCCTTTAATTGCCAAAAATATTTTACACACACACACACACACACACACACACACACACACACACACACACACACACACACACACACACACACACACACACACACACACACAGCCTTTGACTGAATGACTTAAGCACATTCTTCTTTCTAATTTGATGTAAAATGGATTAAGAGAGATGTGTCTAGACATCAAGCTGTGCCTCTTTCTCTGGTTTCTCTGCAGTGCTGAATTAAACTTGAAGACCACCCACTGCTGACCTGCGCTACCAATATCACTTAACGAGCTGAATGCAAAATTTGGACTCTTTTTTGCATGAGTCATTTGATCACATAACACACACATGCACAGGCATAAATGTGTGAAGCTGAAGTGGCTTGAACTTGGCTGATGGACACTTTGCACACACATCCACAGTGAGAGTGTGACCGCCAACATGTGGAGACTTGAATTTGTGTGATTACTCAAACACTCACCGGAGCAGCAAGTTCTTTTTTTTTTTTTAAACCCACTACAGCGTAAAACTGAAGAGGGAGCTGAAGTGAAGACACTAAGGCACGCAAAGACTTGATGTTAACATGTCTCCCACATTGTGATGCATTAGCCATGTGTTGGGCAGATGGAGCCCACATACTTGCTTTATGCTTCTATCAGATTCAAAAGATTTTAAGGTTAGGTAAGGTAAGGTTTTATAAGTTTTAATCTGGTTCTTAATATATTTTTCTTTGTTTCTGAAGTTGGTTTTGTTGTTTTATTCCTTTAATTTACTTAGAACAGAAAAGTATAACTCTGGCTTTCTCAAGATTGTTCGTTTTGACCTGAATTAGAGAAGTTACTCTTTATAAGCGTAAATGAACATTTTGTAGGATGTCCTTCTGTGGGTTTAAAATCAACTGACCTCATACATGTGTATCCATTGCATGAGCCATGGTCTGTAGTTGCATGGCTTTCCTTCATTCTTGGCTGTGCTTCCCTGGTGCCTGGCTCAAGGATGCCACGGATGTTGTTGTACAAGACAGAAAAAGCCTCTTACTTTCCTGCCATGCATCGATTTTCCTGCCTAGTGCCTCAAGAAATTTGAATTCCTTTTTAAAAATCCTATTAAATTACATTTTCACCTGATTTGGACTGCTGTAAGCTTACATTACCTCCCCAATGAAACCCATTCACACACAGATTTGTTTTGCGTCACGTTTTGCCAGATAATGATGCGCTCCCTTAATAACATGCTTCCTGGCGCTACAGAGACGGTGAAGTAAGGGAATAATTCTGTTTGTTTATTTGTTTGTTTTGGGATTATTACGGAAATGTAATAGTGATGCTTGTCCAGCTGTTGGTGCCAAGGCAAACATTGGGTATGTTACAGTGCTGAGGGCTGAGACACACAGCACACTGTGTACTGTGTCGTACCAATTTGCAGCCATATTCTGGTGTAGTCATGTATGGTATTACCAGCGTAAAACATTATTAGTTGTACTTACAATCCCCAGCCTGAAACAATAACGTTAGCTGCATGTCAGTCTTGTGTCACCATATTCTGCCGTTTTAATTTCTGTCTTTGTCTCAGCTGTTTTGATTGATTAGAAAAGTAGTGTTTTCACCCTCCGTTCTCTCTGCATTACTTCCTGTTTGTCTCTTTGTCTCTCTCTCTCTCTCTCTCTCTCTCTCTCTCTCTCCCTCTCTCTCTCTCTCTCTCTCTCTCTCTCTCTCTTACTTTGTACTTGCCCAGGTGATTTTCCTCCTTTCATCCTTGCTCACCTCCTGTTTTCCTCCCATTTTTTTCATTTACTTTCCTCTCCTCCCTCCATCCCTCCATCCTTTGGCTTTATTGCAGGGAGCAGCACAGTGACCATATGCTCCCTGAGTGCTTGTGTTGACTCCCTATTGTTTTTACAGTAGGACTGGCCCCTTGCCCTGTGTGTCCACTCCCAGTTTTTATTGGGATGCCTTTATAACAAAATCAAACTGCACAGATGCCCCATAAACCTAATTTGAGCTCTCTGCTTCCCCAGAGAAATGATATCTGCAAAGACAGGGAAAAGAAGAATAATAAAGGGGAAAGAAGGGGTTAGTAGAGGTCAAGTGGAATGACTAAACAATTAGCTTTGGCATTCTGCACCTATCCTGTGACTGAAAAAATGCAACTAGAATAAATTACACTCGCCAGTTGATTGATGGTTCAAATAACTGGACTCACTGGTGTTGCAGTGCATTGTTAAAATCTTCTCCCATATGCTTGACTAGGGAAGGCGAATGAGCAATGCTCTTCACTTTCTCCACATCTGTCTTGCTCATTTCTACACATAGAAATTCTAGCAAAGACTAATCCTATGACAAAATAATAACGGCAGTTTTCCATATTTTAGCTTAGAGCTCAAAATGGTCTTGAAAAAGTCTTATTATTGTGATCTTAATTGCGTTCTCCTCTAGTATTTAGGCCTAATCATCTGTTATCATTTTTGTGTTTCATTTTCAGCTTCAGAATTAGACTTATATCTGCTCCTAACTTGCATTTTAAGCATCTGAAAAAGTTTCAAAGTCAAGTCGATGAAACTCGCAGACATCCTGCACCAACAAACACAAAAGACTTCGACAGACGCCCTCGGGAAAGGAAATGACAGAAGATTTAAGATGTCACACCAGGTGCCTGCGAGGTTTAGAGAGAAGCTGTAATCTGTGCAGCAAAAAAAAAAAAAAAAGGCAGACAAATCTTTAGATATTCCATGAGCATCACGTAGAAGGGCACAACCACTGGCACTAATGGGGGAAATATAAACCAAAATAAAATCACTGCAGAGGTGATGGACTCCAAGACGCATAGACAAAGGCAGGGGCAAATGCATTTATTTCAAATAATCATGATAAAGAAGATAAGATGACAAATCCCGACAAGTCATGATATTTCCGGCAATCACAGATTATGGTGTCACACATACAGAGCTGGCAATATGAAAGCATGTCGGTTTGATTCAGTGGAGGTGAGAGACAGAAACAATGGCGCTGACAGGTGACCTGACTCAAACAGACACACTATCAGTGTGCGTGATGCTGAATGTATTTACATCACAGCGCATTAACTGTTCTTTTCCTCCCTTTATCCGCAGGAATTTCCTCTCTCCAATCTGTGTGTGCGCGTTTGCCCCATGTATTCCTCACGTTGTGGGGACGTAAATCTGTTTACACAATCACATTGTGGGGACTCGCCGTACTTGTGGGGACAAAATGCAGATTCCCATAATGTAAATCGTTCAATTTTAGGGTGAAGACTTGGGTTCAGGTTAGGGTAAGGGTTAGGGGTGTGTGTGTGTGTGTGTGTGTGTGTGTGTGTGTGTGTGTGTGTGTGGTCTGCTCGCTTGTTTTTGGGCTTATTGCTGTGTTGCTCATTCTGTTTCACTGCTCACTTGTCCATTTTCATCACTGCTCTCTGTCATCTTCATGCCGTCCTCCTCTCTTGAGCTTCTTCTTTCTCCATACATCTCCACTGCTGCTTCATTTGCGTTCCTCTTCACAGATTCCTCAGCTCCTTCCCATCCTATTCATCACCATGAGTGAAACTGTTTTTCTCCCACCACTATGTATTTGTCCATCTCCATCAAGTTACATTTCCCCCCCTCTTCTTTCATCTAATTCTTCCCTTCTGTCCCTGTAATAAAATAAAAATGAAGGAAAAAATATCTGACTTAATGTTGCTTTTCTTCCCTTTTCATTTGTTCTGCCCTCCTGAGCCCTTTGTGCATGTGTGTGTGTGTGTGTGTGTGTGTGTGTGTGTGTGTGTGTGTGCGTGCGCTTTAAGTATTTTCAATTCAGCTTGACATAGAAAGTCCCCGAGTCATCATAACGACACCATGATTACCAGAAATTGACTTGCAAGTTTTTGTTGGTTTTTACAAAGGGCAGTGAACTTCATTGTTTGTGTGTGTGTGTGTGTGTGTGTGTGTGTGTGTGTGTGTGTGTGTCTGTGTGTGTGTGTGTGTGTGTGTGTGTGTCTGTGTGTGTGTGTGTGTGAGGGAGAGAGAGAGAGAGAGAGTGGGTGAGAGATGAGTCTTTGTTCCTTGTTATATGAAGCCAATTTCCAGTAATCCCCCTTTCAATGGGAGAATTGGAGGACACCGTATAGGAGCTTGATGGCCAATGCCGAGATCCATTCACTTACAATAGACCTCTGCTTAGGGATTGTGAATTGAACAAATACTCTTGGCTTTTCATGGGGATGGTTTGCAGATCAAACCCCTGGTTGGCTGGGGAAATCTTTCTGTCTCCATCCAGTAACTACTGGGCACTTAACGGTACCCTGTGGGGAGGGGGTGTCTAACACTAATCTCACTGTGGACATACAGAAAGTTTTTAGCATGTTATGTCACAGTGCATTTTTACAGGCACCCTCTTGGGTAGTAGGCAGTGTGAACTTCCCATCCCCTTTGTATGCCCTTGTTCATCTCCCAAGGAGAAGCAGATAAATGCCCATTTACTCTCCAGTGCACAGAATTTCATCTGCAGCATTTTCTTTTATACAGGTAGAGAAATAGAAAGTAAAGAATTCAAATGGCACAGTCGAGATGTGCACCTGGTGGTTTCTCACAGGATCTCACACGGTTTGAACTGAGGTCAAGCTATCCCATTCAAATCAGCATGACTTTTGAGAAGTGATTTGACCAGCTCATACTGCCTGCCTGCTGTGGACTACAGATCACATAACCTGTACCACTACAGAAAAACCCTTGATTCCAAGTCGCCTTCCTCATCTTCCTTCCTCCTTTGCAGCATTTATTTCACAGTTTGAAGTGTCAGATTGCTGAGGCCTTGTTGATATAATGGCTTTTGAGGTTTTATGTGGTTAAAATGTTTTTTTTTTTAAATTTCTTTTTTGAGTGCCAGAGTTCATTACTGTTACCATACCGTACCACCCACACTTCATCATTTTCTTCTTTCATTTGGAACTTCCTTACAAACAAAAACAACTGCAACAAACACACTCTTTTATACACTATTATGTCTCCCCAGCTATGGGTTGTCCCCCAAACCCACATCTGTTCCCAGAAGTAATTGTGTCTGTTACCTTGGTTACTTGACATGCGAGGTGGGCTGCTGGTGGGATCACGAGCATTGTCTCAAACAGCCACAATCAGCTCCAGCGGCCGCGTAGGGGCCAGAAGGTGAAGCGATCGTGTCAGGTGGGCTCCTGTGGTGGAGGCGGCATTGACAAATCCCTGCCAGTGAACACATTTCTAACATCTCTCAATATATACCATCATACCGCTCAACCCTAACTGCTAAATATATTTTCATTTTCATAATGGATAGAAAGCGAAAAAGGATTAAGTAAAGGAGAGGATTAATATGTATCGGGAAGTGCCATATTTGTCTGCTGTGGCTGCAGTGCAGGTCAGCTTTTACAACACTTATTAAACAAATTATTTGAATGAGCAACTCAGCTGATTGAAAGACAAACTAACTAACCTTTACTCCACTAACTTTGAGTGAGCGACTGACATCAACTCACCGATTTACTTTACAGCTAAATAGATAATTACCTGACTGACTGATTAAAACTGGCTGATCATTTTTTCATTTTTTCAGAGCGGCTGGCTCATAAACTAACCGTCCTTTATCATGCCCTCCATAACTCCTTGCTGTGTGGTCATCATTAGTGCATCAGTGAGCTCTGCCTTACACTCCATGTGTCATCCTCTTCCCATCTACCATTTTCTGTCCTGTCATCATTTCCTCTCCTCCCTCTGCTTGTAGACTTTCTCCCTATCAGTTTCTGTTTTTTCATCTCCTCCCTTTGGAGTGCTTTTTCTCTTCCAGTTTCGAGATCTCTTTATATCTCAGCTTGCGGATGCTCTCTGAGTGAGAATGTTTTCCTTTGAGTGTAATTTTATTTATTCAAACTTCTTTATTTAGCCATGATATCTGGTTCTCAGCTCACTGCAGTGAATTGACATTGCAAGGATTGCAGAAATAATCGGGAGTTGCTGAAAAGAAGTTGATAGGAGAAAGGAGGAGTTAAGAAAAACAGGTGAAAAGACAATTGAAGATTCGGGAGAAAAATGGACTTGATGAAAAAAGAGAGAGAGGAGAAGAATAAACAGGGCAGCTAAATTGACGTTTAGACCACAGTTCATTACAACTTATACAATCTACTGTGAACCCTGTGACCTGCACTGTGTGTGTGTGTGTGTGTGTGTGTGTGTGTGTGTGTGTGTGTGTGTGTGTGTGTGTGTGTGTGTGTGTGTGTGTGTGTGTGTGTGTGTGTGTGTGTGTGTGTGTGTGTGTGTGTGTGTGTGTGTGTGTGTGTGAAAATCAGATGGATAAAGCAGGAAATCCGCAAACCATTTTTGCATGTTACACACATTGTAGATGTGATTCATTTTAATGCTCTCTGTGCTCAGTGGGGTAGAAAATAAATATTTTTAATGGTCCTTGGCTGTTTGGAGTGCTTACGTGTTGAACATGTTTGTGTGTGTGGGTCAGGTAAAGTCCAGAGTCGCTTGAAGGTCAAACAGAAGGTTTTTTTTTTTTGTAGTTAAGAGGCATTAGGTTTTCTTGCTACAGACAATAATGATTACTGTGAATGGTCTTTTATTTCTAATTTCCTGTATTTTATGAGGTAAGTATATGTGTATAAGGTTGTGTTTATAAATGAAAGACTAAATATAATGTTAAAAAATATATTGTATAAACATAACTGTTCATACTCTATAGTGCAACCTTTCCGCTCACAAAATATGGTGATGAATGCATACTTGTGCAGTTTCAGCATAAAATGTAGCAAATGTAGTATAATGCAAAATTTGAAATCCAGTCTTGGATGGATGATGGTGCATCTAGTGGGTCATTTTCAGTTTTCCTTCTCCTCTTCTTCTCTCTCTCCATCTTAATTCTTTCAGTCACTTTATTTTCCCTGACATATTATTTAAACAGTGTTGGTAAGCCTGTCCATTTTCAGATGCCCCAAATGGCTTATACTTGAAAACATGCACCATATGGTAGCATATTCTCTCTTTCCTGTGTCATTACTGCCAACATGATTGGCATCCAGGACTGACAGCTCTCCTTTTTTGGGCCAAATGTTTACGGGCATAAAGCTTAGTAAATGAATTAAAGACAAGAACAGCAAAGGTGTACAAATTGCTCTCTGGACTTCCTGTGGATGTGCACATCCATCTGTATGCGTATGCGTGTTGTACTCTTTTGTGTTGTGTTTCTTAGTCTTCCTCATTGTACATGGCCCATTAGTGCGGGAGTGTGTTGTCTGAAATGAAAAGGCAATACAGCAGAAACATGTGCCGCACTACTGTGTGTGTCTCTCTCTCTGTCTCACTCTGGTCCATCCTCTTCCACTTTTTTTTTTGTCTTTGTAGATCTTGTCTCTAGGCAGTTTACTAGAGAGATTTAGTTTTACTGTGTCTGCAGCCAAGCCGATAACCTAATGTGTATGTGTGTGTGCGTGTCCGAGTAAGTGTGAGAGAGAGAGAGGGATTTTGTGTCCGATTAGCAGTCGGAGTGAAAAGTACTGCTTAATTATTTAGCTACTGTCTACTTGATCCAATACAGTGAGCTACTGGGGAGAAGGAGGGATGGAGAGGGAGAGGAAAGGTACTGTACATTGAGTGGATGCTGCCACCACCACAACTCCCTGTAACTAGTGTAAATTAATTGCACACTGGGAAGAAATGCTTGAAAGTGTGCAGCCACAAAAAGCGTACCACTCCTCTCTGCTGCTCTTGAGGCCTCCATTAGATGCCTTGCTGTATAAACGAGACTTGCATGCATATGTTGGCTGGCAAGTGACAGTGAAAAGTGGCATGAAGCATGATGAGCAGTTGAGAAAGTCAGCACACTTGGGTGCCTTAGTTGGCTCTATTGCAATTACAGTCAGTCATTTGGCGATGCTGTTATCCAAAGCAATGTACATATGAATTCACACACCGATGGCACAGCATCAGGGGCAGTTTTGGGGTTCAGTATCTTGCCCAAGGATACTTCAGCATGTGGACTGCCGAGGCCAAGGATCGAACCACCGACCTCCTGTTTGGCAGACCTCCTGAGCCACAGCCGCCCCTTGGCCCCCATATTTTAACAATGCATTTAGAAGTTAACAATAAAATGGGCTCAGCATCAAACCTCTTTTTTTATATTTAAGTGCAATATACGTGCACCAATAATATGCTTTGACAAGCTTTTTACCATTAGCTAACATTATCACAGTTATAGACATTTTCTAGTATGAGGTCATGTGTTTACGCCGAACACCAGCAGCATGCCTACTTCATTCATTTTGTTTCATCCAGGGTGTTAATCCTGTTTGTATCACCCATCTCCATCCACAGTAAAGTTGTTCTTTTAAAGAAATGGGTGAAGAAAGGGGAAGAAGAAAACATTTATATGTATTTCTGTATGTGTTAAAGATGCAGAGATGGTGGACAAAAGTCTGTAATGAAAAATGCATGACGCAACCTCAGCATAAATTTACTGCTGTCTAGTTCACATGAAAAAAAAAAAAAAAACAAAACTAAAAAAAAAAAAAAAAACAGTTTTAGGGAGTAAATTGAAATATGCTTCCCCACAGATTTTTTTTTTGCTTTACAGTTTGATCAGCAGAGGTTGGAAAGCAAGTGTTTCATCAGCAGTCTCAGTGTTTCATCACTCATCAGTGCAGAGTTTGGCAAAGATGATGCTGGAAGGAGCTAAGCTGTGCCCTGCTGAGAACGTACACTGACAGTCTTACAGTAGATTTACAGCCAAACACATACACAGCACGAGACTCATGTTCACACACAAACACACGAGTTTGTACTTCTATCCTTGTGAGGACACATAACGTATTCCCCAGCCCCCCACCCGAACCTGAACCATCACACCTCTATGTTGCGTCGGCTGGTTCGACATTAAACGGTGTAGCAAAAATGTTAAATTCCTTTTTGTTTACTTTTCATGTCCTGAAACCTCTCACCAAACGCCTGAAGGAGTTTTCACTCTCAGCAGCATGTTCAGATGTCGCAGCAGGCTTTTGTTCTTGCAGAGTAGGAGAATGCACAGTGTTTCCTCTTTCCAGTTGCACTTGCTGCAGCTTCAATTTAGCTTCAAATGATTTCAGCTGGGCGCAGCAGGTAGTGCGCATGCCTCACAGCAAGAAGGTCGCCGGTTCGATCCCCGGGTCGGGCAGGGCCTTTCTGTGTGAAGTTTGCATGTTCGTCCCGTGCATGCATGGGTTCTCTCCAGGCACTCCGGCTTCCTCCCACAGACCAAAAACATGCTCATTAGGTTAATTGGTGACTCTAAAATTGTCCTTAGTTGTGAGTGTGAGCGTGAATGGTTGTATGTTTGTAAATCTTGCCCTGCGATCGGCTGGCGACCGGTTCAGGGTGTACTGCGCCTCTCGCCCGTTGACAGCTGGGATAGGCTCCAGCCCGCCCACAACCCCGAAAAGGGATAGGGGATATAGACAATGGATGGATGGATGATTTCAGCTGGCTGGAGCTTGAGGTTCAGCTCTGAGGTACTTGCTAACATCCACACTTGCTTTAACTGAGTTACCAGGTCAGGTTTTCCTTCATCTATATGAATTATTCCAGACAAACAGACACTTTGGAACAGTTTTACTTTGTCTGGTGTTAGCAGCTCCACAGCAGCAACATGGCGCTCCCTCACGAATTCTCCCTCTGAATGAGGTTTCATCATGCCTGCACAGCATTGTCTGTCAGAGTGTGGTCTCGTGAAAGTAGCTTGCTGGGCACCCATACTCTGTCGAAGAGCGTTAACTTGATCCAAGTGCATTTCTTCTTGCAGCTCATTCAGTTTACCGTGTTTTATAGCCGTAATGACACCGAGGGCCTTTTTCACCATCACCATCACACACAGACACACACACACACACACACACACACTTACATTCATTTCCTGCAGACTCACCCAAACCATAACCACCCCTCAGCTAACCCTAATCCTTATCCTAACCTTAGCCCAAGTCTCCACCCGCATTTTGTACAGCGAGTCCCACAGTGTGACCGAGTAAACAGATGTATGTCCCCACAACATCAGTAATACATGGGCAAACACACACACACACACACACACACACACACACACACACACACACACACACACACACACACACACACACACACACACACACACTCTGTAATATCACCGTACACCATCATATAATTTTGCTATTATAAGCATTTACGATCCTTGCAAAGGTGTTAGCTGGTGTGTTTGTGTACATGTTTATGCCGTGTGTTGTTTATCTTTAGCCTTGCGTTCCAATGCTGACTCAGTTGTGACCTTTTAGCAAAGCCGGACCGGATTTAATCAACAACAAACTCCTCCAATTTACACACAAACACAAGCAAGAACTCTGGCTTTTCTGTACAGTATACACACACCCAGACTGCCAAGTCAGGGCTCCTTTTCTGTAAATAATGGTTTGGTTTGATGTATTCCAGATTCGTTGTTTGTATCCCATTAGTCAAAACAGGCCAGGAGTAAAACCTATTAAAATTTAGATTTAGCAATTGGCATCCAGTGACACCATGTTGTGCATTATTTTTGGACTTTCAGAGCAGCTGGTATACACTGTAAGGCTCTTTGCTGGCCAGGGAATAGCTTGAATGCCACAGAACTACAGATAAGCTGCCTGTTTTTCAGGCAAGAAAAGACAGAAAGTTGATATATTCCTTGAGTAAGCTGGCTGATGTCAGGGGATTGTACAGATTTGTCATTTTATAGTTGTGAGGCAGAATGTCTTTTCTACTTCTCTGTTATGTCACTTGACTACAAGCCTATGACAGGAGCAGTGATAGTAACATTTTTGTGAATGTGTTAATAAAAATCTAACTACATCTGTCATGTAAAAATTGTAGCATAAAGTTGAAGTTGAAATATGAAGTGGTATAAAATGTAAATACTCAAATACAGTACTTGAGTAAATGTACTTAGGTACAGTCTGCCATTTGAAATGAATGTTTTGAAATTTTTGAACAGCTGAAATGGCTTTATTTGTAACCAGCTGTTTCTTAGCATTGTTGGGCTCACAGGAATAGTGTTTCTATGTGAATCTGAACATCCTAATGGGATGCATTGTCCTCTCTGCCCTTTTTCTCATCTGTGTGTTCAGAATCTGCTGTCAGAGAAGGTTGACCAGATGATGGAGTGGTCCTCTCGGCGGTCGGTCGTCCGGATGAACGGGGACAAGTTCCGTCGCTTCGTCAAGGCCCCACCCAGGAACTACTCTGTCATCGTCATGTTCACTGCCCTGCAGCCTCAAAGACAGTGTTCTGTCTGCAGGTCCGTACACGCACAGACACACTGAAGACCAGTGCGCTGACTGTAGGCCACAACCCGGCATAGCTCCCACCTCTGTCCTTTCCTTCTGTTTCCTGAGATTCACTTGTCCTTCTGCAAGTTTACTCTGTGCACTGAATGTCTCCCGACAGTGAAAGAATCTGTGAGTGCTGAAGTCACGAGCTCCCACACAAACAAGCAGGCACAAATGTCCCAGAACTCAACTGAAATTTCACATACCCTCCTTCCACATACACATATAGACTCGCCCACCTTGGGAAACTCAGAAAACAGCATTATATAACAAGAACCTGTGGGTCACGTTGACATTTGGATCAAAGGGACTCCAGCCAGCCGTACTGCCAAAGGGGAATGAATAAATTCCACAGAACAAGGCCAACAAGACCTACTTACCCACTTGCGTACTCAAAGCATTTCAATGCATGAGGAGATTTTCCCCAAAAATCCCAAAAGCGAGCTTGAATTGGATTTTTCTTTACAAAATCAGACTTGCATCATGTTTGCAGTAGAATCAAGTGTAACATGGCAAGGTCAAGCACTACGCCGAAATGGTAATTTAAGATTAGAAGTTTGACCATCTGAATCCAATAATTTTAACACCCTGTCAACCCCACTATTTCAGCACCACGGACAGCTCTGCACAGGACGCTGCTTTTCAAAAGAGAGACGAGTGTTGGTGCTGTCCACGGTCCTGAAAGCTGCTTTGGATTAGTCAGAGCAATCATGAGAAGCAGTATTGGGTGTACAAGTTTTCTGAGATGACCGTGTAAATGCAAATACCAGTTTTACAGATTTACTAAATTGTTTTCTCCCCAATCAAAATGAAACCATTGTGAAAGCAGCTGGAAAGGGTTGAAAGTGAAAAGTCTACTGCAGCATGATGAACATAAACATAAACATAAAAATAGACATGAATGCAAAATTGTCGTCATTCAGATGCACTCATGTTTTTATCGCAGACGTATACCTATAAGTGTTGATAATGCATTCTACGCTCTAGCTGCTAATTGGATTGCATACTGCACGTACACAGAGGGAACCCACTTCACTGTACTTACTGAGGTGAATTCCGCTCAGTCCTGTTCTTTCTGGTTTTATTTTTATTGCTTGCTTCGATTATCATTTATTTTTACTGTTGATGTCCTTTATGCATTTATATTCGTGCCTCTGAAACGTGCTCTGTAACGGTGAAGAGACATGAGTTGCAACTAAAAGTGGCACTTGCTCTGATGTTCAAGAATTAGTGATTTCTCACATTTGCCCACAAATCACTGCCTTTTCTCTCAAAAGTATTACTGTTTGTTGAACCCAGGTTGGAGCTATTAATCCTGTATCAAAAAAACTGGAAATTAGCTGTGACTCATTGCTTAGGTGTTCAAAATTACATGTTGCCTAATTAACATTCATCACGTTGGAGTGCAAGCTCTACATGTCCTTCGATGTGCTCTTGAGGAATTCACGGTTGTTTGATGTTGTCGGTTAAGTCTGCAGCTTTTTATCTGTGTAGTATAAACGTGGTGGTTGACCCATGTCCTGGTGTCTTAGGGGAAGTCCAGTTAGTTAATGAAATCAACATTGACCTTCTCCATCCTGACCCTGTCACTCTAATAAGCCATTCTCTGCTTCATCAGTCACTTGATCAGATAACTTTATCACTGGTGGCAGCAGCCCTCAGCATCCTTTCTCTCTCCCTGTGTCTCTGTATGTCTCTCTCTTTCTCCCTTTTTCTTCCGAAAATGTTTTCATTATCGCAGTCACAACACAAACATTTTGTCATTTCTCTTTGATTGCTATGCTCTAAAATTCACATTGGCATGACCATAATTTACATCCACACGCACATAAGAACTACAACACCAGAAACTAGACTATTTTTTCATTTAAATTGCCAGATGCATTCACTAATGTCAACCAGCTCTCATTCACATTTATTCTGTTTTTATTCCCGTTCTTCTTCTTCCATTTGTTTGTTGCCTCCCCCCCCCATCTCTCTTTTCATTCATCTCCCAAGGCATTTTCTTATTAACATTAGCGATAGCTTCACATCATTAGAAATGCAGAGAGAGAGAGAGAGTTAGAGTAGGAGATGGATGTTACACGGTGACCCGAGCGTCTGCGTAAAGAGGAGTATCTGGCAGTGAAAAAGATGGCTAATCACTGGGTTCCTCACTCCCAAATCACTCTTCAGCTTCGTCTCAGTTCCATATTACACAGTCAATCTAACTGGGCCTTTAACTGAGAATTGCTTTTGCACAAAAAGCAGTCATCTTTGAGTAAATTAAGTTTACTTAAAGATGAGTCTTCATACTATATTCAGGCTGCCATGAGAGGCTAGTATTTTCACACAATGCACCACGATGCACCATGGTGTATAAATGGTCAGGGGTCTCAGGGCGTCATAGAATGGCTGACAGTGATGAAACAGTTCAAACACAGGCTTAACTCCTAACCAAGAGCTATGATATGATAAACTATGATGGATGAAACGCAGCAGACTGCCTTCTCTTTTACAAGAAACATACTCGTCCTGTAGATATTTAATCACTTTGGTTACAGGGTAACATTTTCTAGCTGTGGGGCCTGCTAACAACTAGCGTTACTTTTCAGGGGCACACCTATGGTTGTCGGCGTCAAGATTTCTTGGCTGTTAGTGAATTTAAAGCATGCAGAAAGGGAGCAGTCTTTCCTTGTGACTCTGCTTATCTGATTTTTCTTTTTTTATTTTACTTTGTCTCCGTCACCTTAACAGAGAAAGTGTACTCATCTCTACATTTTACAATATCTACGTAATGTTTTTTTTAATAATTAAAAGGTTTATTTTTATTTATTTATGTATTTTTTCCCATGTTCAGACAGATGTGGAGACTGTTCGGTTGTCCAGTTGCTCACATAGGTACAATTTGGATAATGTGATACGCTGTTACGTGATTTTGCAATATAGTGATGTCTTGTGTGATTGGGACAGTTGTCAGACGCTAAATAAACAATGAATAAACAGATAACATGGGTTATGAGGACTGTTAAAGCCACTTCTCAGTGACGCATTGACAGCTCCAGCGACGTGCTGTTCGCAGGTGCGGATGAGCGCCGCTGTAATCCCTGACAGTCTGCTGGCCTGAGTTTCAACTTCACTGCGGTGACTTTTCCAAATGGTAGACACTTCAAAGGGACCCATCCTAACATTAGCTGCAAAGATAACAATGTAACATCACCGCACATAACACATCCTGACAGACAATTTCCCACTAATTAAAGCCAACACAAGAGGCGGTTGACATAAGACACAATGTCAAAGCGAGACATCCAGCTGAAGTCAGAAACAAGGGAGACAGAGGGAAGAAGACCGAGACTGCTTCTTGGCATTTAAGTGTTTATCTTGTCATGTAGGAGGATGATGTGATAGCCTCCACTGGTTGGTTAAAATACAACCTTCATTGGGCTACGTTTGAAGGAAATCAAAATAAAATGCCAAATGAGGTTTGAAAAAGAGAGAAATGAATATGTAGCGTCTACATTTGTCATGAAGACTATTATGGGATGAAGAGAGACTGCCAAGGATCTAGTGTACTGTTTCCTTTACTCACTCCCTTCACCTTCTCTACTTCTCTTTATTCTAACTGCATCTTTTTTTAATCTGACGCAGTCTTTCACTCTGTCCCTTTACTTGCCTAATGTCTGTATGTCTCTGCGCCGACGACAGCCATGGCCGTAGGCATTTTGTTTCCTGTTTGTGTGTCTGTACAGACGTCCGCTCGTACGTCGGTGCGTCCAACCTTCCCATTCATGTGAATGTGACACATCAGCAACGCCTTCAGGGAATTTCTTCAAATTTGGTACAGACGTCCACTTGGGCTCTAGGATGAAATGATTAGATTTTGTTGGTCACTGTGACCTCACATCCGTCCCAGTCTTGTCAAAGTGATACCTCAGGAGCAGCTGGAGGGAATTTCATTACGCCTAGCACAAACATTCACTTGGACGGAAGGATGAACTGTTTAGAATACAATTAATGCATTTTATGAAACTGCTTCAAAGTCAACTAAATATATAAGTAAATAGCTCAATGTATTTGAGTATGGGCAGACATGGATATCAGCTGCAGCTTTACTTGGCGGAGGCATATGATCGTGACATGATAATTCTAGTTTTAGCTCCATCTCTATCCTCTGTTTTTATGGTCACTAGTTCTGTTTTTTCTTGTGATATTGTCTTTTCCTTTTTATAATTTCTTCCTCATGAATAAATACAGTCATTTCATCTTTTGTGCGGTGCCCGTACCTCACATTGTGTCAGAAACAAAATAATACCAGCAGGTTAATGAATGGAAAAATTGAAGAGTCAAAGTAAACTAAGTATTTTTAAAAACATGACCTGTATATGGCGTTTTGTGTTGTGGCTGCTTCAGGATTGGTTCCTTTTTTGATATCACCTGGCTCTAGGTTTGCAAAATATGATGTGAAAAAGAACTTGTGATTGTGACGAAGGAAATAATACAATCTGAATTATTCGTCTTAAAAACTTTCTGCAAATTTAAATGATAAAAATTATGCAAATGAAAATCAAAATTTCTTCACAAGGCTTGTCTACCATTTTTCTTGATCACAGTTTGGACTTTAGCATTATTTCTACAGAATGTGAGAACCCACATTTTCTCATAAGATTGGAAAAATGCTAATACTTGTTTGGGGTTATTGCCTTGCTGGGAAATCGGTCTTCATCTGCACAACTGTGGCAAAATGGGTCTGAAATCATGTTTCATGAAGTTTTTAGAACTCAACAGACATCTGACTTTAGTGTTGTTGGTCTTATCTGGGGTATTTGCGTACGTGTATATGAGGCAAAGCAGTTCCTTTTTGCGTACATGCAACGTGTGAAATGTTCTGATTTGACTTTCAGTCCCTCTGTCTGTCTCATTGTCACCTTATAGGCAGGCAAATGAGGAGTACCAGGTATTGGCAAACTCATGGCGTTACTCATCTGCATTTTCCAACAAGCTCTTCTTCACGGTAGTGGACTATGATGAGGGAGCTGATGTTTTCCAACAGGTAACGAGGTGTTTAGTGCATCATCATTACCAAAGCGACTGAAAGTCTCACCTGTTTGTGCTTTCTTTTTCCTCCTCCATGCCTTCCTCATGCCTCTGCTTGCACATAATATCTCTCTAACGTTGTGGGTCCCTCATCATCATCCAAGTCAAATCTGTTTTATTTTTTATGACAAAAGGAAAATGTATATGACAGCGTTAAAAGGCCACACACACAGGAAGATGCAATGATGCACAACATCCTGCAATGACATAAAATACAAGGACACACAGACATAATCAGTTCCAAGCATGGCTATACATACTGTACCTGGACATATTTTGAAGGACACACGAACAAGAATGCAAACAAAGAGCAAATGAAATGCTTTAAGCACATCACATCTTAAGTAAGGCTGAAACTGGTGATTATTGGTTTTGTGTACAGGATGTTAGAAAATGGTGCAAATTGCATCTCACAAGTTTCCTGTCACAGAAGATGAAGAAAACCAACAAATTTTCTGCAATGGATGGATTTTTGGCATTTTTGCTTAAAAAATGACTTCAACAATTAATCATACGATCAGAATTATTGCCATGTCATTCTCTGGCTATTAACAATTCATCAACCATTTCAGCTCTAATCTAAAGTTCAGCACAAATATTAGGTTTGCTCATGCATAAAGTCAAATTTAGTGGCAGCTCTACTGCACACACAGTCGGCCATTGGCTTCAACATAACCACAGGGTCCACTGGCCTGTCAGTAAATGGTCCTTTTAAAAAGTGCATTTTATTTCATTGTAATCTGGCATCACAGTGTTATTCACTGTGCTAGATAGGTTTAAAACTCTTCAGCTCAGGCGTCACCAGCAACTGGCTGCTGTCTGCAGTACCTGTACCTAGATACAGGAAAAAGATACCAATACGGAGGTTAATTCCCCGCTGTCCTTTTTCATTTTACGCTTTATACTCTTAGAACTTAAAATAGCTGTGCCTAGTTAGAAATAGCCTTGCTTTGCTTTTTTCCCCTTTATCTTGATTGATTTTAGACAGATTAATCCAGCGAAGATGACGTTAAAACACGCTCCTCAAGTCTTTAATATTTCTTCTCCTTCTTCTTTTTAATTGCAGTTTGCTAACCGTTGTTTCTTTTTTCTTTATCAGTGGAACTGTTATTTGTTCTTTTATTGTGTCCATGTGTGATGGTTTGTATGCATGTATGCATTTCATACATCTGTGTGTACATTTGCATGTATATAAATGTATCTCCTCTTTCACCTAATCTACCATTCACCTTTGTCACTTGAAGAAATAGGTGGCTGCTCATGTGGCAGAGATAACATTGTTGTTTAGATAATTATCTGCACACCATCTCTCCTCTCATTTCGGTCTTCTTCCATGTCCTCTTTCTCTGCTCCTTTCCTTCCTTTTCACCCTCCTCTCCGGCCTTCTTCAGGCGTCTTGGGAAAACAGGAGAGAGTAAACCAGTTGACTTAAATTTTGAAATGATTGTAGGGAGTCTTGGGATTTGGAGCTAAATAGGTGTGCAACATGGTGGGAGGGTGAGAGGAGGGAAAAGAAAGTTCTACCAGTTGTCTTTGTTTAGCTCTGTATGTGTGTGTGCATGTCTGTGTGTGTGTGTGTGTGTACATTTCAGGGAAAGGCAGAAAACAAAGTAATTCAGTTCAGAACAATATATTTATGCAAAGATTTATTATTGGCAATGTTCTCTCGATGCAATTATTAGCCAACACAAACCCACTTACTGACTATAATCAGAGTCAGGGAGGTTTGGACGGTATTCAGACAGTCTCTCTTCATTCAAGTTCAAATTCAGTTTTGAGCCAACAGTAGCACTTTAGAGACATGGTGCACCTGCACAATGACTCTGATACTGTATAAGAGCTGAGAGCATTTTCTATGTCAGTAAGAACATCTTCATTGACTCTGCTGGTTGATGTGCAGTTGTTTTGTGCTACTTTAGGGCTCACTCACAAAGCTGTGCGCCTTTTGGGAATAGGTCCTGTCAACACTTATTTCACAACAATACAACAGTGATATACTTTTATTTATTGCTGGATGCTGAATGTTATGCAAATTTAGAAATTGTGTTAGGCACATAGAATTAGAATTAGCTTATTCCAGGCAAGAAGTAATAAAGGCATTCATTGACTTTCTCCATTATTTAATGCTTTAATTGAGATGTGATCAAAGAAAACCTGAAGAAAATAAAATTTTTTCCATACAGCCACTTTGTGCAGGGATATACAGAGCCAAGAGAATGTAAGGAATTGTTATTTGAACAACCCCCACAAACGCACCCAATACATAATATTTTACTTAGTATGTTTTGACAAATCAGAGATGACTTTGACTTGACATCGCCTCACCCTCATTTTCCTCGTCCCCTCTAGTTGAACATGAACAGCGCTCCAACTTTCATGCATTTCCCAGCCAAAGGAAAGCCAAAGAGAGCCGACACCTTTGACCTGCAAAGGATTGGCTTTGCTTCGGAGCAGCTGGCCAAGTGGATTGCTGACCGCACAGATGTTCAGGTACGACACACACAGATCTTCACATTCACATGTTTACAAAACCCCAACTAAGTTCATGCATAGCTACTGTAGATCTCAAAAATATTCCTTCAGTTGCTCTCCAAAGAATAGTATAACATAAAAGGAAAATTCAACCAGTTTAGAAAATTCTACAAAGTCAATCTGTGTGACGTTGTGCCTTAGTAGTGAGGGCCAGGGTTAGGGTGCGTCAAGCAGGTTAGCAACAGGTTAGCTGTGAAGGGACCCTTGGTCTTTGCAGGGCAAATACTATGTTGACCGTGTCAGAGTCTGAAAAGCAGCAAAGACCAGGCAGGGTCTTATGCATGCAAGTGGGTGTTAAAATGCCTCGCTTGGAGGTGGTTAAGTTGTTGGCACCTGTGAGAGCAAACCTTCAACCGTCGGACTACAATTTCTTCTTTCCTTGAATAACCTGTCAAGCAGTACTGACAGATGTAGTCCAAGCATTCTGCTGACATCCTGTTGGTGGATCTGAATTTAAAAGGCTGCCTTTCAGAGAAGGTGAAGGAGAGCACTTACACTAAGTGCTAGCTTTCATGCACTCCAATGTGACTTTACCGCATGAATAAAGAACATTACAGAAAAGGAAAAATGGAACATAATTGAGAAAAAATGGTGAGATGAATAAACTTGTGGGATGGAACTCAAATGAAAGTTAGATAGGTCTGACTATTCAGTGACTATAATGTTGAGGAATGGAAAGGATAGATGGAGCGTCTTGTGCTGTTGTCCAATCATATCAACCATTAGCTCTTGCTTTTCTCCTCTGTTCCACATAATGCCCAGCTTTACAAAGAGATGCAACATTTTTTTACATTGCTCCACGTTCGCTGTCACGCTGATTATTAGATTCACTGTGTCTTTAAATGTTTTCTTTAGCTTCAATTAAAACATGAAAATGACTGAAAGTAGACAGTGCTGCTTCTGAGAAATTATACAACAATCCCATTTTTAAATTAGGTCTGTATGTAACAAAAATAAGAGAGAGATGCATCACGTCTCATTTTTTATCTCTCTCTCTCACACACACACACACACACACACACACACACACACACACACACACACACACACACACACACACACACACACACACACACACATATTAGGCTGCAGGTCAGCGTGCAGACTCATCCATCCTGTGGCACAGCCTTTTTAGTAAATCTCTCTTTCTTTCTCCCTGAATTATGCATTTTTAAGTTTTACTCCAATAACACTAAGCAGCAGCAGATGGTAGACACATTTTCACAAGCGACATCATCGGTGCTGGTGGCACATTTGTCTTTTTGGAATATTTTACCCTCGCATGTGTTAATAGCAAACACAGCATGCTGTCGGTTTGGCTTTGTGACCACACACAAACACACGCACTGATACCGATACCTTGACTTTGATGCCGATGATACCAATTCGATACCACTTTTATCAAATCCATTTTAATAAAAAGAAAACTAAACTATACGTTCTGCATTAGGATTGCTGTTTATACCTGGGAGCAGGTGGAGAAACAGTTTTTCCTCTCAGCACCTCACTCAACTCACCTGGCCAAAAATGAAGAGACTGATGGAATATGTTAACAGTCTTGGACTATACAAGAATATACATAGCTGTCAAATGGAACATTAGACACAAAGCGTATGGCCTAATCCGAAGAAGAAGAGTTGACTGAGTGGGTGACATTTGTGGTACTGGGAAATGGTGGCAGAGTGAGACCTCTCACAGTGCTAATGAGCAGCTAGCCCGTGTCTGACAATCATCCACCACACATGTCAACTTCAGGGTACTTCTCTCCTTTTACCCATTGGTTTATAAGCAACACCATGTTGCTATTCGAAAAACTCTCTGCCTTGGTGCCAGGTTATCCATCCTGGTTGATGGCGAGGAGAAAATGCACCGGACTTCCATCCAGGTGGACGGTTTGGTGAACGGACTGACTGACGAGCACTGGCTAGCTAAGAAGCAGCACAAAGTTCACACTCTTATCTGTGCAGATGAGCAAGTGGTGGTATACAAAAGAAGTGAGACACACCGCTGGCAGTGTTTAGCCTGCATGCCTGTGTAATGTTTGACAGCCAATCACCAGGATTATTAGATCTTGATACAAGCATTCTGCATGCTTATTGCCTCATACTGCGCCCCGCACACACACGCACGCGCGCGTGCACACACACACACACGCGCACACACAGTCTTTCTTTTTTTGAAAACGGGAAGAAGACTTTCTGTGTATATAACTTATTAAAAATAAATATTAAAATATCACGAAATGACCTTTAGAGTCATAATGAACACTTCCAGGGTTCAATTTAAGGACACAACCAGAGAACCTTTTTTTTCCGTCACTCCATTACTCCAACCCTAAAAATAATAAACAGATTAAATGAAAAAAAAAAAAGGTTGAATGGATTTTCTTTTTTTTATGGAGTTAGTATCAAGCAAAGGAAACCTATTCTCTTGGTTCAAACTGGGAAAAGACAGAATGAAGGACGTTTATTACAATATTCCTTATACTGAGATAAGCACTAGTCAGTATATTCATACATTTATACAATAGAACTGTGATATATACAGTAACTGAAAAATAGAAAAGTTGTATGCTCTTCATCTCTCTCTCTCTCTCTCTCTCTCTCTCTCTCTCTCTCTCTCTCTCTCTCTCTCTCCCCCTCCCTCCCTCCCTCCCTCCAGATCCGTGTCTTCCGTCCTCCTAATTATTCAGGGACTATTGCTTTGGCTTTGTTAGTGTCTCTGGTTGGCGGGCTGCTGTATCTGAGGAGGAACAACTTGGAATTCATATACAACAAGACCGGATGGGCCATGGCTGCACTGGTATGACGCACGCACGCACGCACGCACGCACGCACGCACGCACGCACGCACGCACGCACGCACGCACGCACGCACGCACGCACGCACGCACACTGGGGTTTAAGTGGGAACCTTTTAATCCACTGTGAGAAGTTAAATACAAGCTCTGCCAAAAATAACCAGCCTCACAAGCCAGGGACATAAGTCAAGTGAAACTGTGGTGGAAACAAGTTGAAGAGAGTAATCACACCTCATTAGTCTAATTTTCTGCCTGTTTTAACAAAACTTACATTCTTATTTCTGAGTCATGTGCTGACTTGGATTAAGTGCAGTTTATGATGAAATTAGTTGTTACATTTCAAACTGTCACAGTTAAAAGTTTCCACACTAATGATGAGTGATGTTTAATCCACATTCATTCTTCTCTCTCTCTCTCTCTCTCTCTCTCTCTCTCTCTCTCTCTCTCTCTCTCTCTCTCTCTCTCTCTCTCTCATAGTGTGTTGTTTTTGCAATGACATCTGGTCAGATGTGGAATCACATCAGAGGTCCTCCCTACGCCCACAAAAACCCTCAGAATGGACAAGTGGTATGGATCACATATTACCTCCCCTTTATATATCCATGCTTTCAAACCCTCTGCTTTTGTTCTTTCATCAAACCTTCCATGTCTTTGTTGCCCCCCTTATATCCTCCCCTCTTCTCGTCCTTCCTTCTTGCTTCCTTGCTTTCTGTTATTCTGTGTGTTCGGCAGAAACAGTATTTAAGGGTAAGATAAATCCGTTGTTCAGTGTGGTGAGTGAGGCAGTATTAGATCATTGATAGGAACATCTGTAAGGCTGTTTCCTCCAAGTAAGATGCACCAGTCTGTGCCATTACCACCTGCTAGCAGGTCAGCACTGAGACGGCGTGTGTGTTGCTGGACAGCTGGGAGCACTGATTGTGCGGCAATATCACTGTTCTTTTAGTTATCTATTTATCTGCCTCACCTCCCCTGTTTTATGCAGTTTCTCTGTGTTTTTGAACAGTTGCCACTTATTACCAATATGTGTGCAAAGACAGACACACACAATTGGCAGATGTAGTTTTGCCGGTCATCATTTAAGTTTGTTCATCCAAGTGTGAAATTAAAATAAAAATATGACACAAACTGAGAAAATGAAGAAGGATAAAGAGAAGGGGATGGGACGGGTGAGGCAGGGAGGGAGATTTACCTTCACTATGTGTCGACGGTGTTATGTTGTGTGCCATGAGTGCAATTGCGCGCACACACACACACACACACTCACACACACGGAGTTTCACAGCAAGTGCTGCATGGTGAGGCAGAGCTTACAAAGTGGTGCAGTTGTAATAGGAAAAGTCAATTCAGCTCATACAGAGACTGAAAAGGATTGGTATTCCCTGTAGCCAGCACTCCGAGAGGCTACATACAAATGCACAAAAGAAGAGAGAAGTGTACAAACACACTCTCATAAAGTCAAAAGAAACAAAACGGTATGACCCCTCTCTCTCTTGTTCTTTGTAAAAGGCACTCAGTCAGGCTCTGTTGACTCTCTGTCATTTTTCAGTGTGTTTACAGCAAATAAGTTATACCCTCATGCGATGTAGCTCCCGACTGTAGCTCCCAGCCTTCACCCCTTCTTTCTCTTTTCCTGTTTCCATCTCCCCACCTCCCCAGCTCTGCCACCTACTTGCATCTGCACCACTTTAATCCTGCCGGGACAAGATTGGACCGGCAGAGATGCTGCTGTTGTTTCAGGTTAAAATTACGACCGCTTCAATCCTAATTGATTTAAAAAGTGCATGGCACTGCACTCATGACAGGAGGCTGAAGATGGGCTCTCAGCTACTTTGAAACATTCCTACCTGCCTGTTGCTTCAGTCCTGTCTTCCTCTTTTGTAGGAGTTGAGCAGAGCGATGAGGGCAGCATTAAGGCTAAGTGTTGAAACAGCATTTTAGATAGCCAGAGATTAACTATCAGGAGCAGTAGCCATAGGCATCTGATTCAAATGCAAAGGTGAGCAGGTCATAAAAGATTTATTACTGAGCAAACAGAAAACAAATTATGCCAGCAAGGGGAAAGAAAGGCTGAAGAGCTGGTGGGATTGTATGCCCTGTTGAAGTTGGGAAACTACCAGTTTATGCAGAAAGTTAAGGTATCATAGTTTGGGATTTTAGCAAACTTTAAATGCAGCTACTGAAACAAGTGATATTATCAAGTGAAAGTGTCCAAGGTATCAGCACAATTTGTCACATTAATTCTCCTTTTATCCGTGTAAAAGAAACATTTCTCAGCTGAATGCTGTAATCTCAATGAAAGGGGATTTGTTTGCTTAGTGACGAGCTGCAGACATGCTTGCGTGCACTTTGGAAGTACTTTCCAGAAATCCCGCGACTGATGGTATCCATGCTGACTATCCATTGTCAAAATAACAGGTGTCAGGTGCCTACATATTATAAAACCACATCACTTTAAATTCTTAAAGTTGTATTGCCTTTCATATACAGTACATGTTATGTGTTTATTTGAATGTTTTGTCCTGAGGCAGGACATGCAGGTGGGAGAGGTACACCTGTACGCTCAGATGTAATCCAACATACAGTAACTGGTTTCCCACAAAGTCTACTTCTATGATGCCTCTAATATTCGGTTTGTGTTGACACTGTCAGTGAGGTGTTGATGAAATTATATGTTGTATTTGGCACTGAGGTCATACAGTCGTTAGCAATATGCATTCAATTCAGAGGTGTTTCTAATACTCTGCCCCCCTCATGTATGTAATTTTGGGATATATCTGTTTTGCATTTCCACCACACACAGTACTCTTAAATGTAGGCAGGGTTGTTACTGGGGCTTCAGGGCGAGCCCCTTTCACTTTTACAGCAGTTTGGAAACAACAGATGAGCTTTTTCTTGGTCTTGAGAAGCTGCAGCATCTATTACCTGACACACTGTAGCTTATACTGTACATTTAGTGCCAGACTGACAACCTGCTAACCTTTTCTTCTGCTCCGCTCGAATTCACTCACTTTTCTGCCGCTCACGCTCTCTCACACGCTCAACCACACGCCCGCTATTGCACACAGATCACATGTGAATAGCGTGTTGAGCTACACTACTCAAGAACAGGAAACAGTGAATGACATCAAATGTTTTCTTTTCTTTTCTCTTGGTATGTAGTTGTTTATTACAACAAACAGACAAATGTTGTTTGATAAAAGGCTGCAGGCAGCAAAACAAAAGACTGCTGGACAAAGCAGAGAGAGTTGAGAAATCCTACATCAGAGCGCAGATGATCAGACGACTCTGGTTTCCAATCAGCAAGCTGCAGTCTTTCTAACTCCACAAGTTACGAACCAGCTCAGTGTGCCACGTACCCCAACAGGAGGGTAACAGAAAAATGGCAGTGATTTAAATGATTCCATCGGTACCGTCCTGAACTGGATTGCTTGGTGAAAACATGCCTTATTCGAACCTATTTACATGAATCTGTTGAGGTCTGGCTCTCTTTTGCTGTCCTTCCTCTTAAGCTCTAGCATCCTAGGTCTCATAGCCTAGCGCTAATCCTTCGTCGTCTTCTTTCTATTTCCTCTTCCAGCAGGAGCTCATTGACCTACATGCTTTAACCCAACCATTTTCTTGAGCTTCCCACCCAGATTGCTGTTTTGTAGCCACTCAACCAAAATAGCAGCAGGCATAGCTACATTACATCCTGTGTGAATGGCCCTTATTTCTTTCTTATTTCCTTCCTCCGCTCACCCTCATCTGCAGCCCTGTGCTCTCTTTAAATCCCTCTTTCCCTCTCTTCGTCCTCTGACAGTGAATAGTTTGAACTGGGTAGACAATATTGAATAGATACCTGTCTTATCTTTCCTGTTCTACTTTCCTCCTCTTTACTACTTCCTCTCACTTCTCGCTCTAATCCCCCCCCCCCCCCCCCCCCCCCCCCCAACCAGACAGTGTAATTCCTTTAAAACGATGAGCGAGCAAGGCCAGGTAGACTATATTGAAAGGATTTGTCAACTGACGAATGGCACAGCCAAGCAGATGAAATTGTAGTGAGTGTCTCACTGTGCAGCCAAGAAAATACTGCGAGCTGATTTTTGCACTGACACACACACACAGAGACACACGCGCACACAAAATGGGAGAGCAGGGTGCGGGGCTGTGAGAGATGCATTAAGAGCTGCCTGAATGAATCACGGTGGAAATATCATTTTACCTTTTTAAAAATCTCATGCAAACATTATGTCAACAGTTTGCTTTCAGGTGTTGGTGGATGCATTATTCTGTTGTAGTTCAAGTATGACAAATAAACATATATATTGGTTTTCTACCCAAGTATCCAGACATGACTGTGTGCCCTCACACCAGCTGTAAGTTTAGAGGAGCTGCTCAGCATAGCTTCCATGATGATGAAGGAAATAATGTGAAATAGTATATTTCTTCTCTTTAAATAGTCTAAAACTGACTATAAAGTAGGCTTTATGGAAAAGCGTGCAGTGGTGAGAAGGAGGCTGCATATTATCCTGACATACATTTATTCAGAATTTACACGGCTGTTATGCTGCCTGGAGCCCTTTTGCATGTAAACCCAATGTTTTCTTATTTTGTTGATACAGAATCTCTGTGTCCTCTCTGTGTGCACAGAACAGCAAATAACCCACTATCAACCTGTGGAGGTCAGCAGATGAAGACCGATTTGCAGATAATGTAGTGACAGGTGCTGATTCTGAGGACAGACGGGACATTTATCTGAAACATGATGCATCATTAGTAACATGCTGAATAAAACAGCAGAGTGAGCGGTAATCATCCTGCACGTGTTATGTTTTCAGCAGCAGGACACGGATAATGCTGTTTATTTGGCTGTAATATTATTTCCGCATAAGCTTCGAATTCAACTGCGATACACTCACTCAAAATACTACAAACACAGTCATATACAGGAAAAAAGAAAACGGAACAACATGAAGCTTTTTCACTATAAAGCTTTAAACTAAATGTATTGAAAATTGTCTTCAGCACATTATAACGTTTTATGATATTAACAAACTGACGGAAGGGTTTCTCAGAGAAGCAAATGGTACCTTTATGAAGTATTTCAGCCATTGTTTCTCTCTTGGCTTTCACTATGACCAACCACTTTCTTTTCCACGCTATTGGCTGATGACATTTCCATATTTCCAGCTGATTTCACATGATTGGTTGATGGCTTTTGGCAGCTGCTGGCAGGACGCCTCTCTACATTACTGCTAACCTTTCATATTTTAAAGAAACACTGCTGTCACTTTTATTGGCTCTTTGCAAATAGTTGACTTTTGGCTTGCAGAGGTTTGTGCGTGTGCCTGTGTGTGTGCACATGCCTGCGTGCACGTGGGTGTGTGCGCTTTTGATTAAGCGAGGGAATGCCTGTGTATTTATCTGTGTGTTCTGAGCCGATATGGAGCGAGTGTAGTGAGCAGTGTAGTGAAGCAGTGAAATAAATGGTCCTTTAGGCTGGATATTTGTTCAGAGCAGGAGACACTGACCATCTCTCCCTGGCTCCTCACTTAGACGCACACACTCACAGACGCTCACAGCTACACACTAAGTGATTAGAGCCATTGTATTTAGCAGAAAACTGTAATTAAGAGCCATATATTAAAGACATATATCCTGGAGGTGAGAGAGAAAGGAGGAGAAAGAGAGAGGAGATCGGTGTGCAAAAAATAAAACGTAGAGGAATTAAGTGCAAACCATGTGCCAGAATAAAGATGTGTTTATTTATTGAGTTTATTGAATTTGTTTATTTGATTTATTTTAGAGGGCGGCACGGTGGAGCAGCAGGTAGTGCGCGTACCACAGCAAGAAGGTCGGTTTCTGTATGGAGTTTGCATGTTCTTCCCGTGCATGTGTGAGTTCACTCCGGGTACTCCGGCTTCCTCCCACAGACCAAAAACATGCTCATTAGGTTAATTGGTGACTCTAAAATTGTCCTTAGGTGTGAGCGTGAATGATTGTTTGTCAGTATATATATGTTGCCCTGCGATCAGCTGGCGACCGGTTCAGGGTGTACCCTGCCTCTCGCCCAATGACAGCTGGGATAGGCTCCAGCCCCCCGCAACCCTGAAAGGGATAGTCGGGTATAGACAATGGCTGGATGGATGATTTATTTTAGTTTATTTCTTTCGCATTTTTCAACATTGAAAATATACAAATTGAATGCTTCTTCTCTGATTTGATCTGAGAGGTCTGGGTGGTTCACGCTGGAGCAACAGATCAGAAATGTGTTTTGGCCACAAGAGAGAGGTCTGCAAAGACAGCATTGCAGTCGTTGAGCCTACTACCTAGCATAAATCCTTTAATTCTTAATTCTTAGAATCAATTCTTCTTTAATTCTTACATTCGTATTCTCCAGGTGACAGCCAGCTGATTTTGTTTTGTCTTAATGCAAATGTTAAATTGGAGGCGTGAATCCACGACTACTAAGATTAAGATTTGTGGCCTTTAATGTCTGAACACTTTGAAACTGATGGTTTTAAATTATTTCTGTTTTTGGTAGAACTGGAGGAAGTTGTGCCACGTCCAGTCGTTGATTTGTTGAACGCACCTGCTCAGTGCTTGTATGGGACCACAGTCACCTGGTGATATCGTATGAATCTGTGTAGTCTAATTGCACCGCTTCCATTGGAATTAATGGATATCTGGAAAATTCTTATGTTTTAAATGCAGAAGTAATAGAGCCTTTAGACTGGTGGACTTCCTCTGTTACACACCAAAATCTGGACAATGCCCTGTATGACTTCAGCTATTGGTCACTGAGAAGGTAAATTGGTGCAGTTGGGGTTTAACTGCCTTGCTCTTGGGCACCTCTGCCTTTCTTTTTTTTTCTCTCCACAGCCCAGATTTATTTGAACAGTCTGTTGATTGAGCAAGCCCTTCTTCTTCTTCTTCTTCTTCTTCTTCTTTTTTCCATCTCATTGCTGCCAGCTAAAATCCACCATATGTCCTCGAAACAGAAAACAAATAAAACTTAGTCTTTTGAGAAAATGAGAAGTCACCTCATTTTATTGATTGACGCGTTTTCAAAAAAAGAGAATGGGTTTTAAATGGCTTTAATCGACTCTTGGGTAATTAAAGTGAACCCTCCGTGGACTGCGTAAACATTGAACTGCATAAACAGTGAGTAGATAATGAGATTTTAAAGCATCACCTGAATCCCTACAATAGACTGCCATATTTGTTCAAATGAAGGGTTCACTGAACCTACCCACAGTCCCTCTGCTGTTCGAGAGAAATCACCCTCCACATGCTCTATGATACTTAAATCATTGATGTGTTGCAGCATATTTTTCTCTTAACTGAGAAATATTTAAATTCTAATCTTGCAGCTATCAATCAAATATATTGTGTTGCTTTTTTGCCTCCTCTGCCTCTCTGTTAACTCTTTCAACACTTTCAGTTGCCTTGAGCTGCACAGTGCCTCAGTACTAGTTATTTATAGTTCACGTCTGATTCAGTCCACCTGTATCATCAGGCAACCAATCATCCTCTCCCTCGGTTTCCTCTTTCACACCCATGCTCTCATTTATGTCGTCAGCATTTAGCTGACACTCCAGATTACCCCGCAAGGTTCGCTTCCTAGATCGCTTATCATTATACCCATTCGCAGCAACGTAAACAGTCAAACCTATTCTTTGTCGATATAAATGAAGCACATTTTTCCACTCCATCTCACTTCCTCTCTGTTACTTACTCATTCTCCTCTCTGTTCTTTCTGCTTTGTTGACTTTCCATTTATCCCCCTTCCTGTCTGAGTGCCTCCTGACCTTTACCAAATAAAACACACACAAACACGCATTCACACACACTATATTCAAATACATGATGCAGGGTGGAGAAGGATGAATGTAACTATTTGTAAAGGTTATCGGGCTCGCAGCTGTTAACAGCTAACACTACAATGGTTTGGTTTTGGAGTGAGAATCGCCAAGTGAAGAGGAGGGACAAAGTACGCTCATCGCTCATATACTTTGTGTATCACATGACTTGCCATTGATTCCAGTTATTGCATTTTATTGGTACTTATGTTCTTGCCATGTATGTTTTCTATGACACACTACGATGTGGCACATCCAGGAAATCAGTAACAGCCACTTGACAAAGCTCGTTCTCAACCTCATTTTAATACAGTGATAAACACGCGAGGCGCCTGTGGCCTTCCTTCCTGCTTATTATACCCCCATTGGTGTAGACACCTAATTTGCTTCAAAGTCTGACAAATGGCCTGTTTTGTGCAGATCTTATATAAACAAGGCTTTTTAATGTCAATGTATTCAAATGAGTGCATGAACACAGACACTAACTGTGCTCTTCACATCTCCATTCTTATGTTAGAAAGAATGGAAGCACATATATTCCTGAGCTCTTCATCCTGAGAGCGTGCTAATAGAAAAAATGCTGCAGTAAATCCTCTTATCCTTAGGGGAGGTGTTTGGTAAAGGTCTAGATATAATTTGAGTTCTGTCTAATATTTAGATACTTAATTGAGTTAACCTTTTACCATCTATTTTCTTGAGATCGTCTGGAGGAATAATCGCACCATTGAATTTGTATTTTTCATGCAAGTTATTCTGTGCATTTTAAATACGTATTATACCCAAGGATCTGGGAAATAAAACGATGGCAAGAATACTAATTGTTTTCAGAAATGTCTTTGACATCCCACAATAAAACATCACAGCTTTTAAGAAAACTGTTTGCACAAAGATCTGTGCTCAAAAACTCATCACATAATAGTTCATGTTATCCTCAACAGGTTGGTAACGTCTCTCAGCTGCTGTGGACTATGGATTTGTCTGTATGTTTTGACCCCATTCAAGGCAACCTTGTCACAATGAATCCTTCAGATTAATCGCTGCTATCAATAGTCACAAGTGCTCCGTGTGTTAAAATGCACAGCTGAAAGTAGTCCAAACATAAGCAATGTTTACTTAACAAACGTGTGTGTCTGTGTGTGTCCATGACCCCTTTTCAAAGATTTCTGTCTTTATGTGGATCCAATGTGCTTTCTAGCTGCAATTGAGAGAAGGACAAGATCCTTTCCTGACAGGAATATAACATGGAATATATCCAGCCTTAACCTCTGACAATAATTTGGTTGATAGCACTTTATCCGTTCCCTGGTAGAACTGTTCAGGCAGCAGAAAAATAGATTCAGCTGAAAGATCAATAAAGAAACATCACAACTTACCACTATGTGACACAACCAATACAACTGTTCTTAAAGATTTGCTTTTAAGACATCTATTCTTGCAGTTTTCCGGTAAATGTTGTGAAGTACGAAGAATCTTCAGATGGCTCTAGTGGCTTTAGATGGTTGTAAACAGGTGCTTGCTTGTGTCCTTGTCAGGTTGTTGGACATGCTGGCACATTTTCGACGCTAATGAAACTTACTTTGATTCAAGCATTTATGGGGTCGATTCGACCACTTACAGCTAAGGGAAACATGTACGCTTTAGCCAAAAACAGCTGTCAGTTTGATTTTTCAGGCATCAGTGAAGGCTTTCTTTTGATTCCCAGGGTTAAACGTTGTGTTGAAGTGACGTTCTCGTATGTCAAAGTGCTGTAGTGGTGGTTAATTGGCAGCAAAAGCAGTGGGATCTTCATGTATATGTTCTATACATACACATTCATTTGTCTCAGTCCATTTTCCATGTAAATATATGTAAAACAGGCCCTTTTTGCATAATATTTGACTGTATTCGACATCAAACCACACTTCCAGGACTGCGTGGCCTTATTCACAAGTGTGTAATTTGGTCTCTGCTCTGTTGGTATCCTGTGTGTTTGATTATCTAACAGAGAGAGGAGTTATGGAGTGTGACTCTTGAGTTTGCGCTTCCATTTATCTCCATGTTAGCTCAGTGTGCTGTGGCTGCTTTTGCTTCCAGACCACCTTGATGTCTGACGTCTTTCTAATGAACACGCACACGCATATCCACTTTCCTCCATGCGGACAGATTCTTTCATGACAGTCTCATTGACAAACACACATTTACTGACAGGTTTTCAGCATACACATGCAAAGCTACATACAGTGAAACACACACCCTCTCAGCTCTGCACATTAATGAATGGAACTCCTGCATTCTAATCCATCAGATTAATTGGAAGTGCCTGGCGATGGATTGGGGAATTTTTCATCCCCCAAACACTGCTCTTGCTCATAGCCTGGATTTGCAGTTTCTGCTCATGTTGAGGAGGAGAATTCTGCTCTCGGATGCTGATGTGCTTGTCTCTCACCTGTCTGAGGTTTTTGTTAGCTTTTTCAGTGTTTTGTAATTTCTTTTCTCCTCTCCCCAATTTGCTCTGACGCGCCTCATCTACTTGTAGTGTACTTGATGTAGCAATCATTTCCCAAGTGACAGTTGAGCAATCTCCTGAAAGGGGCACTAAGCTTGTCTCATTCAATTAAGGTTAGCTTATAGGCTAGTTAGTTAGCCTTTTGTAATGTGGCACAGCTGTGCCATTTCTCAAAGTGCCCTTTTCCTCATAGTTACGCCCTTGAATCTTGAAACTGGATGTTCAAGACTTTTCAATATCTCATCCCGTCTTGAGTCGAGCTTCCCTTCATCAGAATATTAACACACCAAATCTCTACGATAAGTTTATTTCTGTGCGCACTACACAAAACTTGCCAATACAGTACATGAGGTGCACCTTGCTGAATCGAGTGCAGTTCAACTCTGTGGTTATTGCGTTCCACAGTATCATGGTTGCATTTTTGTTTATTTCCTTATGAGTGGCTGTAGTTTGTGGTGCTGTTGACTTGTACTGCATTATACAGTTTCTAAGATTTTGTTGACCCAGTAAAATTTCAGAGAGGCAGGATTGATTTTAGAGCTGTTGTATTTGAGTGCACTAGATGCGGCTCAGTGTACCTTATGACCTCGTAACTCTGTGAATGTATGGGCTTAGATAAAGGCTCTCATTTTAACTGATTGGTGTTTGTGCTTTTCTCAAATTCATTTACTACTACTAATAATAGTTTTAAGAAATCTGTCACCGACTTCCAAATACACCTTATTTCTTTGCGGTAATAATCAGCTAATAGAGACCAACAGGTTTGTGTTGAAGACGAAAATAGCTGTTTCAGCCTTGAGCCTTTGTCGTCTTTATGTCTGCTTTCAAGTGCAAGAAATCGTCATTTCTCTCCACTGAAGCAAGAAAAAGCTGCCCACCCTTTACTCCTCCTCCTTTGTCACCCTGCATTCATCTTTCCATCCTTATTCCCGTCTGATAGGGAAAGAAACGAAGACTGAAGCAGTCAAGTGGAAAAAGAGACCCTGGATGTGCCGTAAACGTAGAAGCAAATAATCTGCAGGGATTCAACAAAGAGAAACACACTGAAATACTTCCTTCCTCTCTCTCTCTCTCTCTCTCCTATTTGTCTTGTTTCCACAAGACTTCCACTTTGTCTTCCTTTGTCTTTCTCTCTGCTTCTCTCACATCACACGCAGACAGATGCCAGTCAAATTAGAACTCTGACATCTTATCAGAGAAGCTCGCCTGCGCCGAGGCATCGCGCTGTGTGGCAGACATTCTTCAATGGTTGAGACAAAGGGTACCAACGTTAACAGACGGTGATCCATACAGAGAAGACTGACGCGCTGAAGGGATATGTCACACTGGTTGGCTCGTTAGAAACCACTGAAACAAGTTCCGCTGAACAATAAAAGACAGACATTAAAAATAATTTTATTTCGATATTTTTAGAATTCTGATGTGAGCTCTTCTAATTTTGTTCTTCGTGTCGGTCTTACAACAGTGATTTTCAGTTTCCACTCTCTGTCACTGTTTGATACATTGTGGTGCAATGAAGAAAAAAAAACAAAACAAAAAAAAACATTCACCACTACATTCAGGGGGCATATTTATGGCTTTAAAAGAACCCTGATAACCTTGTCAAAACATTGTTTTTTTTTTTAATGCTCATAAATATATTCATCGCTAGCATCTCGCAGTGACGGACTTGCGTGAGAGTTGCTAGCATCCAGTTTGTCTTGGATCCTTATCAATGAAATCTCAGCAGAGTGCGTGCTGGACTGGAGCTGCATCATCGGCCCCTGCCAAACGGTGTCACGAGGTTTAGGAGCTCAAAAGTCAGTGCATCAAGGGATTTTTTTATTCTACGTCAATGATTCAGGTTGCACCATTTTTTTCTTATTTGACTGACATGACCGTCAGCATTGGTAAAATTGTTTTAGCTCGAGGGGATGTAATTAATATGTGAGGCAGTCAAGGTGGATGTGACAGTCACAAAGATATTAGTCGAGACAATATTAGAACCTATAGTAGGTGGCTGGTGCAACAGAGCGTGACACTGGACAGAGACATACAATATTATAATTTCTGTCTGATAACATAAATTCATTAGTTCCCTTGTGGAGGGAGGCAGAGTATCTGTACATGACTTGTACAACAGCTCTGGATCACTTGTGGATTTCATTCATGCCAAGGAGAAAATACATTCTCTCATATGTATGTGCCTTTGAAGACTGAAATCATCAAATCATATCAATAAGGGTTGCACCACTCTCCTGTCCTCTTCTCCCTTCTCAGTCATCTGTCGTCAGATCGACTCATTTTACGGCAGAGCTGCACTGTTGAGGATTGGCGTCCAGTCAGAAATGAAAGAAGACAACCTGTGACCGAGACACGACTGACTTTGCATGAAAGAATATAAATCTCTAAATTGATAGAAATCTGGATAAATTATCTTCTGCATCATCCATTCGCTGGTTTTGAAATCATTGTTCGACTGACTTTGTGCACTAGTTTGGTTCTCTGAAATATCTGGAAGCTGCATTAAAGCAGGAAATGTGCATTGAGGCGGCTTGTTAAACAGTGGGAGTCTCTGTAGAGGTTGGGGAGTGAATGTGAGTGTTCCTGTAGAGTTAGATTGACCTCCTCGCCCACTCAGTGAAAAGGTTGCACCTATATACACCAACGCACCACATGAGAGAAATCTGTATGACTCCCAATACACACACACACACACACACACACACACAGCACTGCACACAGACACGGAAATGACATCCCTGGTCATATACTTGACAAAGCCATATGTTTGCATTTGCATCAAGCTCCCACAAGCAATTTGCTGCTGCCTCCTGCATAATAAGACCTGCTGTATCCTTAAAGAACAAAGTACTGTGTTCTGCATTTCCTGCGTCCTTCATGATAAAGCAAACCAAGTCCAGGTCGGCGTATATCATGGACAATTATTGTTCCTGATAAAGGGAAGCGTGGCATCATTTTAGGTTCATAAGCCATTGGAAGTTTCTCTCTTGGGATCGTACCAGACAATAACTCTCTGTAATATTATTTACTGTGAAAACATATGTCACAAAAGGTTACAACCTCTTGATTAATGATTTTCCGAATCCCTCTCGTGATTCAGTTTCCGACTGATTTTGTTTCATATGGCCCACTGTTCAGTCCTGTTTTTCAGTGTTCACAACACAACCCTCTGTTTCCTTACTATGCTTTTCAGTGTTTTGTAAACTTCAGAGTTTCGCTGATGTTACCTCATGTGACCAATGGTAAACTAATATGTCTGTGTGCCTCTCTCTTTCTCTCCACAGAGTTATATTCATGGCAGCAGTCAGGCTCAGTTTGTGGCTGAGTCTCACATCATCCTTCTTCTGAGTATCCTTTCACCAACGCGTTTCTAACTGTATGTTGCATGTGTTGGCATAAATTGAAACAAGATTATCCAGAGCCATTGAACTCTGCAGAATGTTCAACAGCTCATCATGTCGAACAATGTCATTAATTCTCCAGTTGCTTTCACAAAGCAACCTTTAAAACAACAATTTTGTACTTGTAGTACAATGATTTATGCACATTGTACACAACGGTTCCAAAAACGCTGGGATGCTGTGTTAACTGACAACGGTTTTAGGACGTGTTTCTGAGCCTGTGTTGTAACGTCCTTTATATCCTTTTTTATTCTTTATACAATCATGTGTGTCACAAAGTGGTTAAACTCACAACATCTTTGCTTGTGACTGAGCCTTTCAAGGATGTCCCTCTCATATCCAATCATGATAGTATCGCCTGCTCCAAACAGGTGTCTTTTGAATATTGCACTACTTTCCCAGTCTTTTATTAATCCTGTCCCAGCTTCTTACAGTCATGTTGCTGGCATCAAATTCAGAATAAGAATATATTTCCAGAAATCAGTGACGTTGATGAGGTAAAACATTGGATATATTGTCTTTGCACTGTTTTGTAGTGTTTGAGCGTATGACAAAAAAGGATTAGTGCCTTATCACATTGTGTTTTATTTATTTTTACACCGCATCCCAACTTCTTTGGAATCAGGGTTGTATGCCTAAAGCCGCATCCAATTTTGCTGTCTGGGCTTTGTCATCTGTGTCCATTGTCCATAGGGAAACTGCCTGTTGGACTGAACAAACAGACAATACAAAGACCAGAGAATGTCCTCTTTTAACTTCACCGCCTTTCCTGATTTGTTCCAAATTCAACCCCTGATGACAGACTCTATGTGTGTGTGTGTGTGTGTGTGTGTGTGTGTGTGCGCGTGCGTGCACGCATAGATTTTCTGTTTGTGTTTTTCAACATCTGTGTCTGCTTGCACGTGTACTCGTACTGCTGCTTTTATATGTGTGTGGGTAATGAATACCGTTCATTCGTAGCTGTTGTGTTTGTCCCCCATGGGAAATAGCAGGTCCAAGGTCGCACCTGCTGCAGAGCAACATTTGTTTGTCCATGCTCACACAGTTTATTTTTTTATTTTCTGCCCCTCTGATTACATCTAAATGAAACACACATACACACCTGCTGAAATGCTATCACACCTTGTTGTCTGTGCAGGTGGTGTAAACACATTTTATGACTGTCACAGATGCAGTTTCTCTGTGGATGTAACCTTGTTTAATTCCTCGCACGCACGCACACACACTCCCTGGTACCATGTGCATTTGCATAAGCATAGATTGTGGTGGAAATTCTCAGCCTTCTGAGCTGAAGGAAGGAGTTCACCAGGAGACTTCAGATGTCTTAAGCAACAGTATTTTTTGCAGGCTTGATGCATCAAGAAATAACACAGTGTCCACAAGTGACCAAGGTAGTGTTACACCAAATCCTCAAGATGTCCTCTCTAATGGTGCGTATTAATACTCCCAATGTCACGTGTTTTTCCTTCTACTCCTTGAATTATTCCCTGCAATAGATACTCTATTCCTATCTTCTACCTTTGTGTCACTATTGGATAGTCAAAACTTAACATTACCTCCTACTGTACCTACGTATGCCCTGACCTCCAACCCTCGAACCGTGGACTCTTTGACCTACTTCCTTATTATCAATGTGAATACTTGAGCAATCCTCCATGAATGGTCCTCTCTATGTGGTGAAGAAGAAGAAGAAGAAGAAGAAGAAGAAGAAGAAGAAGAAGAAGAAGAAGAGAAGAATCATACTTTTTATTATCACATCACACATCATGTTGCACACTACCTGCTTCACGCCATGCTTCCCGTGAAATTATTTCTCCGCATTTGCCCATCCTGGAAAGTCCTTCCTCCACGGCAGACCAGGAGCGGTGGGCTGCCAGCCGACAGCGGCGCCCGGTGTCCCAGTTCCTTTCGTCACCATTGGTCAGGTGGTGATCTTCTTGCATGTTTTTAGTGGGGGTATTTTGTGGAGGATACCCCAGGTGAGCACGGGGAGAACATGCAAACTCCACACAGAAAGGCCCCTTTCCCTGAGCAGCAGGCACTGAACTGTGTGTACAGTTTATCTATAAGACCTTGGTTACTACAGTAACTGAGACAAGTAGAGACTTCCTGTCTGCTGTCTGCTGGAATGGTCTCTAAATATTATGTTAATGTGTGGCTGTCTGAGGTCTCTGTGATGGCCAACCTTGAGACATTTGGTCTACTAACTGTGCAGAAGGTCTGTGAGAGAAAATTCCTTCACATAAATTACCGACATTATAGGATGAAATACAAACACAGATATATGCACTGAATCTCATGATAGTGACTGCTGTGGTGTGTCTAAGATAATCTGCTTCTGTTGCTGTAGAAAGGTGTTGGTGTAGGATGCCTGCAGGCCCAGGAAAAAGTTTGTTTTTAGAGTTATAATTCATTGCATTTGCACCACTTTATTCATTCACTGATAGGTGAGTAGCACAAGTACTTAGTACCACTGTAGGGGAACCAGTTTGATCTCTCAATTGGCTTTACTGGCCCACGTCAGCAGCGCTTCCCCACCCACTCCAAGCTCTCCACAAAAACAAGGGCAGGCTCTTCCAAAATCTTATAGTTTAAAGAAAATATGAGAAATCCTAGCAGACGAAGGTCAAAACAAGATATCCACTTCTCCATGTTCATCTGCAGCTGCAATTGTTGCTTCCGCCTGAGCACAGATATTACAAAAATGTATTTGCTGGTAGCAGATGAGTCAAAATTGGGAGATCACAACATATCTCACTGACACACAGTCACCGAGACTCTGTCACAGACTCTTGGCTGATTGACAGCACATTTTTCATCTTTGCAGCAATTACTTTTTCACATCCTCGTTGACAAGATTCAGAATTGGTTCATTCAGGATTTTTTTTCTTTTATTATTTATTGTTATTGTAATGCATAACAATTTAAAATACACAAGAGCATCATTTGCATAAGCGAGGGCCATGACTGTGACGTGCACCCTGCGCCTTTGTCAGTCTGTCATGTTTGCCGAGCTAGCTTGACATTACTGTATTGTGTGGGCTTTTTTAAAAAAAAAAAAAAAAAAACCTGGACTGGAGAATCCGTCATGTTGTTTTCCCCCCAAGGATAAGGCTGCACCTCTATACGTTTAATTAAATGGGATTAGTTTACAGAAGAAATGTCTTAGTTTTGTGTTGCCATCTGTTGCCATGCTACCACTCGCCCTTTCTCGAAAAAGAAAAAGAAAAAAAAAAAAAAGCTGTTCGTGATTTATTCAAAAACAGTTTTTCCCCTTTTTACTGTACTTAAGAAAATGGAGAGTGACCCATCGGCAAAGTTCTTCAGGTTTTATGTGCTGTGTCGTTACAGTACATGTGACCCGTGGTCTTGCTAATCTGCTCCAGTGCTTTTGTGCACGCGTATTCGCGGATCTGTAAGTGCATATGCATGTCCAGCAGTTCTTCCTGGGGCAATGTAAACTCCCAGCCTCCACCTCTGCTCTGTACCAGTGTGTTGTTTCCTTGACAACCTTGTCCCAGATGCTGCAATCACCATGGGGATGGTGCTGCTAAATGAGGCTGCCACCTCCAAGGGAGATGTTGGCAAGAGGAGAAGTAAGTAGACAAAATTGTTCTCTTTTTTTTTTTTTTTTTTTTTTTTTTTAATTGCCCCTTTTCTTTCCTTTTACAAACCTCAGTTGCTCAGTTTTGGAGCGTTCTGAGTGGAGCGGTTAAGTAAGGTCTGAGGCTGTGTTGAGGCTGAGTGGTATGTTTGCTTGAGCCGCCTTGCAGCTACCAGTAGACTCCAGATGGGTTGTTTATCCTTGCAACATTCAGTGTGTACACATCAAAACGTATGTTTCCAGAGGTAGCAGCACTGGTGCTGCAGAGGTAAAAACTCTTGTGGAACAAACACATCCTGTGACGCTTTAGCTCTTGCAGGTGTATTTATGACTAAGAAAAGCCCAGAGCAACACAATAAAAGGTCCCGCATTTTAACGAGTTACACATTCACAAATAGATATGGTTCACCTATAAATGCGTTAATTAAAATTTTCTGTAGTCGAAAGTGGGCCACAAGTGCGGGTAGCAATAATTTCTCCTCTCTGCTGTTTACACTTCAGCCTCTGAGATCTCTTCAAAAATGGCATCATCATGACTGCAACATTAACAGCGGGAAAATCGTTTTTCCGCTCAGGAGCTTATCTGTCACACTTAGCCAGAGTGCTCCTCCTTCTTTAAGATGAGACCTACACTTGCAAACTTCATAAGCAGTTATTTCTTGGCGAGAACTCTTGCTGACACTCTATTACTGGAAAATGAAAATGAAAAACATTTCATTACTTGGCTTCCCAACATCTCCAGGTTACAGTGAATAGGACAAATGTCTTTTGAGCCTCCTCTTGTGCTTCTGTGTCTGGATTTTCCTCAACCTCAATCTGTTTGCTTTATTTATTGTCGGATTGTATGTCATTTTCTGGCTGCATACAATATGTTTGTTTGTGATTTGTTATGGACAGCAAGGAAGGCGAGGACCCAGTATGCAGAGAGGAAGTTTGAACAGTTTATTAATCAAAAGTAACAACACAAATATCTAAATGGGAAAAAAGCAGCTCAGGCAGGCAAAAAAACGCCAAATTTCTGCTGGAGGGAAAAACTCAACAGCCAACTGGTAAGGAACAAAAAAAATCACTGCTAGGGAGCACATGCACACAGGCAGGCAAAACACAAAAGACCTCAGCTGGAGGAGAACTCAGCAACCACTAGTATGGGAACAAAAACTCACCGTTAGGCAAAAAAGGCACACAGGCAGGCACAAAAATGAACTCACAGGAGCAGACCAAAGATACAACGAGATAACTCATCGATTGGTGAAGCGTGGCGAGTCTGTGGCGAGACATAGGCGACATGCGCTAGAATCATCTGGCACAGGAGTGTGGGAGAAACAGGTGTGTCCAGCCGCCGCTCACCTCAGAGGAGATCGGCCCCGCCCCTGCCACTCTCCAGCCCGAAACACAGAGGCAGAATCAGAGCGGCCCAAACACAGCCATAACATGATTACCAGTGCAAAGAGCAAAAGCGGAGGATTCAGACAGAGGACAGTTTAAGTTTTTTCAGTTTTTTTTTATTTTAGAGAGCTGAACTTTAAACCAACCAAATAAATCAAAGTATGCTGAGCATGAAAAGCCATGTTTAAGCAGGTTCTAAAAATCCCATTTGTAACTTGAGCATCTATAATCCATAAATCACAAATGAATCTTAAATTGACGACACCTGCCTTGTGTTTTCTCCTCTTGTGGTATCAGCACAAATGAGGGTTTAGTCAGGAGTAGCCCTCGACCAAAAGAGAAAAAGCAAACAAAAGACAAGATTACGACGATGTTCGAGGAGATTGAAGCCAGGCAACACATATTATCCAGTGGATTAAATAGTGTGGCTCGACCTCTTGTGGCTCAGGAGGTAGAGCGGCCATCCACTCAGATCTCTGGCCCGTGCAGTCTACATGTCGCAGCATCCTTGGGCAACACACTGAATGACTCCCGATGCTGTGCCATCGATGTGTGGATGGTTAATGCTAGCCTAGCCTAGCCACCATTGTACAAGTGTGTGTGTGTGCATGCGTGTGTGTGTAAATGGGTGAATGCAGACTCATAAAACACACTCTGACTGGGGACAAAGTCTGTAAAAACAGTCCATTTACAGTCCATGAAGCTAGAGACAAACTGAATGTAATGCTAAGTATTTTTTACATATACTGGATAGAAGTAGCTGCCAATGGTTTGACCATGAGTTTCATGAGAAATTGCTCTGTATTGAAACAGTTCAAAAAAGGGTAACATAAAGATTGACACACGCACGCACGCACGCACACACACACTCCATGCATAAGTGAACCATTATCGCAGTACTTTCATGAGTGTGACGTGTATTTGCATAACTGTCAATTAGCTGGAGCAGCTCTGAAAATGAGAAGTACTTGTTTCACTTTGCAGTTAATCACTGAGATGACCCCTCACCTCCACCACAACTGCCTCTGAATACACAGCGACACTATTTAGATACTGTATGTCGACGGAGTGCTTGATTGACTGACATGCTCTGGCATCCTTTTTCTTTATGTCCTCCATGGTAATAGCCTTATTTTAAATGTACTTGAACGTACAAACCTTCACTAGCAAGTAGTTTATGTTGCATTATGAAAATGAACCGTATTTGGCTTGACAAGAAAATGATTTAGAGTGCTTGTAATTACTCAAGTTAATCTTGAGATTATTAAAAGTTAGTTGTCACATGCTCTCAAGTGTGTGTGTACATTCAGAGCTCAGGCAGTCAGCTTGACGCTGAGAAAAGCCACTGATGTATCTAACGGTTGTCTTCACATTCATGCGAGAGCCAAAGTTGTTCTTATTTCATTGAAATACCACAGGCAGAGAAACTGCCGTTGGTGTCGAGCTGGGCATGTCTGTGAATGGTCCAATAAATAAATGCAAAAGGTTTTTTGTCAGTGCAAATTACTCAATTTGTAGTCTCATTCTGTTTGAAATTAACATCAAATTTACTATAGCAGCACCTCATTATGCAATCACCCAATAGTCACAATTTGCAAGCTAAGTAGACCTTGAAGGCATAGTCCACTGGTGACCGACAAGCTCAGAAAATCAGAAATCAAGGACCCAGATTTTAGTTATCTAAATAGGCTACTTATTAATGAAGATTAATTTCATTTAACGAGATTGTGAAACATTTACCAAGGCTGCAATTCAACTGATTTGTGTTTCTGTTACGCACAATATTAAGCAATGGTTTAATGTTAAAATGAAGGATGCAGGAATCTTTATACTTAAAATGCCAGTTAAAATGTAATTATAAAGTGGAAAAAAATGAAGAGTTATAATGTTAAATAGATGGAATGACACAAAATCATGCTCAGAAGGGTGGCGGACCACCACCGTTAGCAGATCAGCTGTTCTGAATCAGACACACATACCAGAGCCGGCAGAAGACACAATCAATACGGCTGATAGATTCCTACAGCACCTGCAGCCAAATGCACGTTTGTAAATGTCTCATCAACCATGTGAAATCCCAGCAGTGCACTAGCAGCTCCATTAACATACAGTATGCATATTCATGTCTCCCGCTCCTCTCCATTGTTGCTTGTCATGAAATTATTTGAGATGTTTCTAATTTAATATTCTGCTCTTTTTCTTTCATAAGAAGCGTTTTGTTGTTGCCGCCCACCTGCTCTTGAGAGGCAGAGAATTTTCTATACGAACCCAAACCCTCTGGCAGACCCAGTTTGTCCAGCACAATGCACGCGCAGCCACGGGTACGCTAAGTGTTAGAGGTGCACGACACTGATTACACTGTAGGTGAATCCCCAATGATTGACCTCTAGAAAGTGTGACTCCTGTTGCAAGATGTGCCCTCCATTCTTAGATATAAAACTGGAAGGTCTTTGTAAGTTAATGAAGAATAATGGGGCCCTTGAACTGCTGTTTGAGGCAACACACATTGCTTTAATGTCAGCTATCTAATGCTTTTAATGATGCACTTTGTGCTTTTTTTAAAAATAGGTTATTATATCAAATAGACTGTGATTGGTTTGTTTTGCAAAATTATTTCCAGAAAGCGTCACTTTGATTAGCAAGGAGGGTGTTTTTATTTGCAGCCCTTGGTGTTTTTGTGGTTATGCTCTGCCGTAACATGTTGAGAAGACTTTTGTTTAGCTTAAAGCAGTCAAGCAGATTTCCTCAAAACTCTGAGCAAGTGGCATAAATACGGCTCAGAGTTCATCGGGGGTGATTCGTAGTTGGTGTTGTTGAATTTCTATGAAATCAGATTTGCTTCATGCTCTCGGTTTTAATGCATAATATTACAAATGTGGAAACGGCCATTACAGGGACCATGTAACCCTAACCCCTAACCCACTAATGTGTACTGTTGTTTTTGCTCAAAAGAAAGCACAAATGTATTCTTTTCTAACAAGATACACAAATGAAAGAAATTAACATTAATCTCTAAACTGAACGGCAGAAAGTCTCTGAAGTCTGATGTGTCTTGTCTGGAAGTGCTGAGGGTGTAAAACAGTTCATCATTTCAAATGGGAGGTGGTCACTTGACCATATTAAGGGTGTACTGACTTTCAACTTTTTCTTTTACTGTCCAAATGGAGTTTCTGCATGATCCCCAGATTATGAGAAGCGGAGTTGGATATTAGATGGCCTGCACTGTTAATTATCTCAAACACAGAGACACGGTTACACACAAGTGGATTTTAATTAGAGTAGAGAAGCCTTTCAGTCGCCTCTGTAAGGCCTCACACTCATGCATGCACACGTATGCACATGCACAAAGAAAAAAAATCTGAGGGCAAGATTATTAACTTTTTTATTCTACTTTACCCATGAGCTCTCCTTGAGATGCTAAAGCTTAGCAATTAAAATGATAATGACTTTCTAACTACCATAAGACTTGTTTCTCAGTATCAGACTGAAGAAGAATACACAGACACACGTATAAGTACATTCACAGACACAGGTGCAAATGTGCTCAATAACTGTCATCTGTGTGACGTGTCAAAGGCACAAAGCACAAAGGGCTCAGGACAGAGGGCTGCAGAAACATTTTCCAACAGTGCAAGCCCACTAATACTTTCATTAACCTGTTGTGTAAAGCATGCAGACACATGCTTGCATGGAATAAATAGTTTTATATCCCACACACTGCTGTCACTGGAATGATGCACATGCAGACACACAAATTAAATAAGGGCATTATAAAGCAGCACAGAGAATAGTCATCTGTCAGTAATGGAGAGAGGATTAGGCTTGAATGGTAGTGTAATCACTGGATGTGGGTGTTAAATCCCTGGCATATAGCTTCCATACTGCTGAGTGACGCGACACTTATCTGCTGCTTCCGTGGGCATCTCCACCAGAAATAACCAGGCATACACTGTCTCTCAGCAAGGGAGGAGCTGCACAAGTCATGGACAAATTGAGATGAGAGACAGAAGGAAGGTGAAAGTGAGGGCAGATAATATGTGACATATCAAGAATGATGGCTGTTGGTGGTGGCGGTGGTGTACCAAATACAACTATAGTGCATGGACACACAATATAAAGACTCATGGAGTGTTGCTATTTAGCTACAAACATTGATACTGCTGAATTATAACCATTCTTTAATTATAATTTTATATCATTTTTGTTTAAAAAGTCATCACTTATGACCTACTAGAAGTGGGCATTTTTCTGCAGAGATCCTGCCATCTGTCTGTATTTTCTTATCTTCTTCTTATTTTGCTGTGGCTGGGATGTTTCTGGGCTGCAGCCTTTAGGCAGTGGATCTGTAGCCCCCAGCCAGCAACAGCCTGCAGGTCGAGAAGTCATAAAAAGGTAGCGGCCAGTAGCAGACCTTAAAGTGCAGAAAACGACTCCTGCATCGTACACCAGATACTCACAATACAGGCGTGGTCACTTCAGCACATATACTCTACAGTCATAGCCACACAAATATCCATAAGTGCACTATTTAGAGGCAGCATGTGTGCTGCTTTTAGTTTGTTTTTGTTGGACGTGGTTAGAATGTCAAAAAAGAAATGAGCATTTGTCTACAGACCCTGGTTCAACTGTAACTGGGCAGAGTGAACGTTAACAAGCCAAAGAAAGAAAGGCAGCAGATTGTTCTGCTACAGTTTAGCATAAAAACAATGAAACAGTTGTGCGTGGTTGTATTCTGAGGATGAGTTAGTTAATGTCTCTCGAAGCCTGTTGCTAATCACAGAATAAACTATGACTAACCATTCAGCATTACAATATCTATTCATATTTGCCCTCCTAATGAGATAGGCTTAACTCAATATGTTTACTGGCTTCCTCATGCCGGGAAGTGTACATTTATTTCCACCATGCCAATATATCATGATTTGAGTTGAGCCAAGTCATACAGTCAAAAGAGGGATTACCACCTTTGTCACGGAGGCAAATCATTCAGCTTAAACAACTTGTCATTTCGCCAAGGTCATAAATCACTTAACGTATTAGCATGCTTAGTGTGTGAATCTATGGGAGTGTCATTATCCACAGAAGCATACTCAGATACCTCTCAGTCATAATTGATGAGCTATGGGAAATACATTCCACTATACTTAATGAAGATACACAGACGTGCTGTCGCTTACACACTCGCAGGCACATACTGTATGTAGATGTGGCAGCACAGGGAACGCAGGGGCATGAGGGCTCTCCTTGGAGACGCACTCTCAAATATGGAGAGCTCTCAGTCAAGTCACTCCGTCAGTGTCACACACACACACACACACACACACACACACACACACACACACACACACAGGTTTGTATTACAGCACTTGTGATTATCATTTATTTAACTCTGTCGTCTCAAATAAATGTATTTAAAGAATGACAGTGTTTTAAACAAAGCATAAGAATGCACACACACACACACACACACACACACACACACACACACACACACACACACACACACACACACACACACACACACACACACACACACACATACACACATACACACAAGCACATACACACACAGTGAGAACAAGCACATATCTCACTATTTAGTCTCCAGAAGAGGCCCTCGTCCTAATCCCTGATTAACAATATCAGTCGGTGGTGACAGTTTAATTTAACACAGTGCTTTTCAAGGATTAGCCGCTACATGAGGGTGTGTGCACACACTCATACACCTACACGCACACAGACACACACAATTCCCCTGCAGAATAAAGATCATGCTTATGTATATTTTGCTTTAGAATAGCCACTGAGGAAATAAGATGATAATAGCAGCAAACACAATTTTCTGCAGCACGGCAGGGTTGATGATGAGGAGGAGGCAGTGACGCAGGGATTACCTAAATAAATACAAATATTAAAAAGGTTTTTGCATGATGAAGAGCACCAGGTAATGTCTTAGACATCCTTTCTTCTAGCATTTCAGCAAATGTCAAATAGTTAATGTTTCTCCTCCTTTGGCTGTGCATCTTCAGGCCCGGCATGTGCTTATATGTGTGTGTTTGTGTGTGTGAACCACCAACATGAAGAGAAGGGGATGCTTTCAGTGTGTACCATGTCTAAACTCTGCAAGCACATTCAATTTGAACAGAGATCAAACAGAGAGTTACATCAGCGGTTATAATGTGCGTGAAATGATTTAAATGGTTGCCTTTAGCCAGGAATCAAATATTCTCACAGGCCATTGTGTAATAATTATTATGCGTATATCAGGGTGTCTGCAGGACCTGCAAAAAGCTGGAAAAATATGCAAACTCGAAGGCATTAAGTTGAGTTATAGGAACTTTAGTTTTAGAGATCATGTTGCAGTTTTTTACTTTGTTTTATTTTGATGCTGTATGTGTACAGTTGCTTCATTTCAAGCTCAGTTGTGTAATTGGCCCCTCTAACCAGACATTTATTATGACAATCTGTGTGTGTTTGTCTTTGCAGTCATCTGCCTGGTTGGCCTTGGCCTGGTGGTGTTTTTCTTCAGCTTCCTGCTCTCCATTTTCAGGTCCAAGTACCATGGATACCCCTACAGGTGAGATGCACAGATGCTTACTCAACAGTTATTCAAACACAATATACAAGCATACAGTGAATCTCAAAATCAGCAGAATCGGCATAAAATCACTGTGAAGTTACTGCAGACACAGTGCACAAAACCAGGCCAAAACAGGATTCATCCATTCCCATTATTTCGTTGATCTTAAGACAGCTGTTCAATTGGAAACACTCCCTCCAAAATGTACAAGTCTCTTTCTCTTGAGACCAATCTTCCAGCCAAAATTTCAATAGACATTTGCAGTCTGACTTTGTTGACTCAGGTGTTTCTTTAGCATTTTCTGGGATGCTCAGTATACAGTATATTTGCACATTTTTCTTCTTTCCCCATGAATATAAAAAATCATGGGTCCATCATGGATGTCTTTTTGTAGGTCATCATATAGTCAATGTGGGGACGCTAAAAACCTTCACCTTAGTGAGCCAAGACAACAGCGATTTAGTCCCACTTTAAGCTAAAGGTCACCTCAACATGAGAAAGAGAGGATTCAAGTTGCAGGAACTTCACCAGAGCAGATAATTGACTGTCATGGGGGCTTGAACTCTGTCGTGACCTATGGCTCCAAATAGGACCAAATTGCTTGTGCCAGCCCAGCGATTGTTGTCTAGTTACTTGAACACATTGATGGAGAATTTAGCCATGGTATCAACATGGTCAGGCTTTACAGGTCCATAATAGCTGAATTTATTCCTAATTTCCAAGAAGTTTCCTGCAAAGAAATCTGAAATTTGGTATAAGTTATGGAGAAAAGGGATGCCATTGAAGGAAAACATTCATTTATCATTTGAAACATTATTCTTCACAAGTTTTGAATTGTATGTGTGCCTGACCACAAGAGAGAATAAAATATTGTCCTGGTTACACTGGCAATTAACTGGGAATTATTTATGGCAAGTGTACCACTTGAACACTGGCTGTATTTTCCCCAAAATATGTGACAAATGATAGATCTGTCACATCTGAGGTGAGACTGCTTTGATAGAGCTTCTCTACTGCTGCTCGTGCATCAATTCAGCCATACAAAAGAAAGATTGCGGCAATATTTACACCACATATGATTTGCAGAGCAGTAAAGTTGCGACTGGCTCTTAAAATGAGAATACAGCCTGAGAAGAACTGCTGTCGTTCAGTTTACTGTGTGTTGTTCTATGTGAAACATACAACCATTTGATCTGTTTCACTCGTCTACTCGTCCACAGAGCAGATGTGTATTTAAGGTGCTAAGATGCTTCTCTTAACTGCTGCATTATGCTAATCTGCAAGAAGTAGCATTTTAAATTGCTGTTACTTGACTTGACCGTGACTTCCTATTTATTATTAAAGTCATGCTTTAAATTTTTAATAGTATATAGACCCAGTTAGGTCCATAGATATAGATGTATCTTTAGCAAGCATTTGAGCAGTTTTGCCTTATTACATGCTTCAAACCTGCAGTAAGCAACAAGGTAATCATGAAAAGCCACAGGTTTCTGGCCTGTTCTAAAAATATGTAAAACTATGGATTATATTATATTATTTATATTCCTTCCCGTCTCCATATTCTCTTCCTTGCTTCTCTCTTCTCTCAGCTTCCTTATTAAGTGAAGAAAAAACAGCAGGTCAGAGGATGGTGAAGAGGCGAGAGGTGAGGAGAAGAGGAGTCGAGAAGATACTTGAGGACGCAGCATTGCTATTGAGTCTAGAGTGCATGGTGGGCTTCTTTTTTTTGTGCGTGTTGTTTTTTTTATTGACTGCTCTCAAAAATTCTCCAAGCTGAGTAGAAAAATGATTCCTTCTTACACTGGAAAATAAAGGTGTTTGGCATGTGTCTGTATTTCTGTCGTTTTTTTGCTTTCTTTCAGCATTGAATAGTGTGGGTTGACCTGACCTGTGACCAGTGGTGTAGTGTACTTGATTTGCAGGTATATGTGCACTCTATACAGTCTAAAAAAGCTCCGGGATTTCTTTATATCCTCTTAAAAGCAGCATTACTACATTACTAACATGTACTAACAAATTAACTATGTTCCTCAGCATAGATAAAAAAGGGCTCAGTGACACAAATCAAACTATGCTACATTTGACCATGAGTCATTGGGTTCCATTGTGTGAAGTCGGCTACGTAAGCCAAGGGATACCCTTGTGAAAAACATATACCAAATATTAGTATACTTAACATACTAAAGTGTACTTGCATCCAGACTCTTAAATAGTGTACTTAAAGTGCGCTAAATTTGAACGACTAATCTTGTGCTGAAATGCACTTACACATGGCCTAAGAGTGGGAGGTAACAGTAAGCATTTCCATTTACCTTTAACTTTTCAAAATACTGGCAGCCAAGTAGTTTAGCTCGGTTCAGGAGGTCAGAGTAATTTGCGTGATCAGCCTTCAGCTCCTTCTTTGTGAGGTACTAGAGGCACTTGAATTCACCAATTACTGCCTTGACAACAAGGTCAGCTCTAACCAGCACTCAGGACCTTGTTCAAAGGTTTAAAAAAATGATAAAAAATAAATATATATATACACAGAGGGAGACATTTATTTATTTATTTATTTATTTATTTATTTATTTATTTATTTATTTATTTATTTATTTATTTATTTATTTATTTATTTATTTTCAATCAAATGTGAGCTGAATTTTGGTTTAAGCTTGAGAAAGAGAGAGAGAACCCCTTCGGCGTTTGTTTGTGTTGACAGCGCTCATTGCAGTACATTGCTGACATGTTCTGTCTAGTAGGAGATAGAGTCAATAAAATTGTATTTGGTAATATGTAAAACCACTTGAAAACTTTAGTCAAAACATTACTGGCAGACAGTCCTAACCTCCTCCTCCTCCTCATCACCACAGGCATCACCTGTCTTTCCTCTGAAGAGGATGACCATCTACATCCACTGGATGCTAGCAAGCACCTGGCAAACTGTTTCTTCCAATTATTCAGTCTCAACTTTCCTTTTCTCTACCACACTGTTGTATTGTCAGACAGAGCTAATTTGCTTAAATGTAAAAAGATTTTCAATGATAAAATACCTTACATTTGTAGCGGATCTTTAAGGGCATGTCATCCAAATAATATGTAACATTGAGATACGTGAGGGACTCTGTCGGTTGTCCATCATGGTGGCCCTCCAGCGTAGTAAGGCATGTGGAGTCCTTGCTATCTTTATTTTAAGACGAATCTTCCAATTGTTGTTTATTTCAAATCAAATTATTGCGTTTGCTTGTAACATTAATGTGTAATACTGACGTAAAGTTGCAGCACTGTTTTTCCTTCAGTGAGCGATAATCCTGAGCCCATGAACAGCGTTGCCTGATCCGTTGTTGACATCTACCCAGTGCAGTTTCTCATTTCTGAGCTTTACTCACAGGTGAGTGAATTGACCTGGATATGAAGCATCCGTAGCACAAAATAATATATTGTTGGTTGCTTAAGAGACAGGACGGAGCCCTCTCCTCTCTTCTCCACCTCTCCCCTCTCTGTTTGCTTTACTCCCATGTGTGTGAATTGACCTGGATATGAAGTGTCCGTAGTGCAACATAACACTAGTTTCTAAAGAGATAAAAACAGAGCCATCTCTTCTCCTCTCCTTTATAAAGCAGCAGCGGTCACATTTCAGCAGCTGCTGCTTGGTGCAGATAGGGGGAACACCGGGTGAGCTGGAGGAATGGCCGTTGTGAGCGACGTCATATTGTCACAGTTAACACCTCACAGCACCATCGAAATGCATTTTCATGGTATGAGACCTTCAAGGTAACAGTGCTTTTACTTGAGTTTAATATTCTACTTCGCTCTCCATCTCTGCATGCCTTCGTATGATTTATAATATCTCCGGGTCAAGACACAGCTGATGCGACTGTCATCACAGAACCTTCTGTTTGAGCGCACAAAACATAGGATTATATATTGTACGTGGAATTAGGGATTTTTATTTTTTTCTAGAAAGAACTCAGTCATGACTGAATACAATATCAGCTCACAATCCCACAGAGCAGATTCCCCTGAAAAAAAAAAAAAAAAAAAAAAGCATGCAGCATGTCCAGATACGAAACTATGTGAGCATAAAGTAACAGCACAATATGAACTGGTAAAAGACTGTGAAAACAGTTGAGAGTCCAAAGCGTTTAAATCTCCCCAGTCGTAAATGCCCACGGCTCTTTAAGTCTTGTAGTGCTTACAATAAATTGTTGCAGTAGGTTTCATCCTGATAACACATATCCAGTCTTTTGGAATGCCCTCAGCAATGTGTGATGCACTGTAAGCTTTAGTGAGTGTGGATGTGATTATGGGGTGTTGCTCCAGGACGGGTGTGTGCAAGGTTGGGAGGGGATCATCACAGTAAACCCGCTACAATAAGCAGACTGCACCACTGATACATTCTGTGTATTTCTAATTCTTTCACTTGCCCACTGAAACACTGAGTGGGCTGGAGCATTGAAACCATTTATGTAACCTGCTGTGTGTGGGCAGACAGAGGAATGGTGCTGTACATAGACCATTTCTGACAAATGTATTAAAAATATTCCCTCAGACTTCCCATTCTTGTCTATTTTTGTTTCAAATGGTGGGAAAAGTGAACCACTGTCCGTGTGTGCGTGTGAAAACTGATCTTATGAAAACAGAAATATACGTTGTGTTGAAAACTACAGACTGAGGTGGCCACTGTTTCACCCTTCCCTTCTTTAGCATACAGGACCATCAGAAACTGCAATATTTGATATATACATGGAAAAAATGATTAGACCACCCTTGTTTTCTTCAATTTATTTTTCATTTTAATGCCTGATACAACTAAAGGTACATTTGTTTGGACAAATATAGTGATAACAACAAAAATAGCTCATAAGAGTTTCATTTAAGAGCTGATATCTAGCCATTTTCCATGGTTTTCCTGATAATAACCAAAATCACTTAAGTTCTTACATCAATAGCTATGGCACTGCCAAAAACAGCACTTTTAGGCATTCTATGTTTTCTTTTCTGCCTGTTAGTCACATGACAAACAGGAGTTAGTACTTGATTGCATAACCATTGTTTTGATGACTGCAGCCATGCGTCTTGGTATACTCTCCACCAGCTTCTGACATTGTTCTGCTGTCACAGCAGCCCGTTCCCGTTGAAAAAATGTAAACAAATTTGCTTTGTTTTGGGGCTTATGGTTCTCCATTTTGAGTTTGATGATGTTCCACAGGTTTTCAGTTGGATTTAGATCTGGTGATTGAGCAGGCCAAGGCATGGTTCGAATGTTCTCCATCCAGGCTTATAACTGACCTTGCCGTGTGGCAAGGGGCATTGTCTTGTTGGAAAATCCAGTCATTCGAGGCAGGAAAGAGTGGTTCATTCACCCTTCACACAATTGCATTTTCCCTGTTCCACCCATACTGAAACAACCCCAGATCATCATCGATCCACCCCCATGTTTTACTGTAGGGGCAAGACAGTCTGGTTTGTAGGCTTCTCCAGGCTTCCTCCTAACCAGTAAGTTGGCTGGAGTGGGCATCAACTCAAAATTGGATTCATCACTGAAGAGAACCTTAGCCTAATCATCAACAGTCCAATCCTTGTGATCCCTAGCAAAGAGTAACCGGGCCTTCCTCTGCCTTTCGTTGATGAAGGGCTTCTTCCGTGCCCTGTGTGACTTCAGGCCAGCTTCAAGAAGTCAGTTTTGAACTGTCCTTGCTGAACAAGTCACATTTCTCGACAGTGCCCACTCATTTTTAAGGTCCCTGAAGTCTGACGAAGATTCCTGACACAGGAACGGATGAGTGCATGGTCCTCTCGTGGGGTAGAAAGACGTTTCCTGCCTTGACCAGCTAGCAATTTGGTAGTACCATGTTCGGCTTGCTTTTTCTTGGTGTAATGAACGGCTGTCTTGGAGATCTTCAGTTTTTTGGCTACCTGTCTCTCACTCATGCCAATTTCCAGTAGTGCCAAGATGGCTGCCTTTGTGGCTTCACATAATTCTTTTGTTTTAGGCATTATGTGAGAGCTGACAACTTCTGAGTTGTGCTACGGCTTGAATGTAAGCAGGAAACCACTCTAGGCCTTTAAATGTGCAGTGCTGCTTATGATATGAAATGGCCTCTTATATACCCTGGGAATACAATTAAGCTTAAGCACATCAAATAGGACATAAAGTTTTATGGAATCAGCTGCATTTTTTTTGTCGTATTCATTGTATTCTTCGGGTAATATACCTTTATTGGTATCAGGCATTAAAATGAACAAGAAATTGAAGAAAACAAGGGTGGTCTAATAATTTTTTCCATGACTGTATGTCAGTTGATGGAGTTGGCTATTCACTTGTTGAATAGTGTATTTGAATTTGCCAGTACATGCAGGAAATGAAACTAAATCAAAGGCTTTTGAGAGCTCTTTCTTACTTACTGCAGAGAGATGTTGTAATTAGAATAACTACCTTCAGCAAGATACTAATAAACATAGCTACCTTGTAAGCGGGGAGAGATAATTACAGGCAATAACACCTTCTCTCTTTGTACTTGTATATAACTTCCTTTCTGAGATAGAGTAGAATAATCACATTAATAACTAACTGCAGTCGTGCCACGGTGAGCTTATTGACGGGTGCAGAGTTAGACTATGTTTGTTTTTTCAGTACTAAAAGTACTTCAGTACATTTGAGTGAACTAGTGGAACAATGCTGATCGTCAGCGCTGAGAGCTGAATTTTTCATCCGTTTCCCCTCAGCTGTTGGCCTTTACGGTGTGGAGGAAATAAACAGAACAAATGTCACCTTCGGGGGGGATACGTATTGGCAAATGGAGCGAAATCAATGAGGATATTAGATAGAGGGCAATTGCAGAAGAACAGACATAATGACATGTAGAATAATCTCCCCGCTGCTTCTAAGAGTCACTCTTTGCATGCGTGTGTGTTATTTAAAGGTTTGAATTATACTGCCGGTCACTACTAATGTACAATTTTTTTCCTGTCTAAGTAGTATGCACTCTGAATCCTTTATAGTCCAGTATGTAGCAATGTACTGGAGTAGTAACCCTTCCATTTGCAACGAACTGAGCTTGCACATTTGATGAAGGTTACTTGTTTTGGTCAGTTAGACCACAGAGAGTTCAAACTCCCCATTAGGCCTCCTACAGGAAACTCCATTAACAGACATCCAAGTAGACTTTATATATGAGCACTGGTGTGGGAGAGGCACGCTGCAGGTGCTGCATTAGAATTAACTGTCAAACCTTATCACAACCGTGAAGCACGTAAAAATCTGCTGTATTAAACCATATTTTACAGCTGGGGTCTCTGAGATCCCAAAGAGAAGCAATGTGTCAGTTTCTGTAATATGTCACAGGTTTAAAATCCTGTTTTTTGTATTTAACTGTCAGAAAATCAGGAAAATCATAAAGTATTAAGATAATGAAGCCATGTTGAATATGTGTGGGTCTCAAGGACCCCGAACGGAACATTAGGTAAGTGTTTCACCACATTTCATAAAGCAAATGAATGAAATCAGCTGGGTTAAATAAGAATGGATAGGGTTTCCGGACAGCAGAGGGACGCATTCACAGGAAAAGAAACCTTTCAAAAATACATTAGTACTGCGTGACAAGTTGTTGTTGTGCTTTCGTACCCGCTCATGTTTTTCATGCTTCCATATGAAGAAAAAAAAAAACAAAGAAACTGGCGTGGCATTTGCAGAGGTCATTGTGAAAGTATTTTAGAGATAGCAAGTCAGCAACAACTTCCACTTTTCCAGGAGCCTCTCTCTCATTTCTAATATCCTCTTAAAAAGCTGCTTGTTTACCATCTGGCTTATATGCGACCAGCAGTCTCTTCTTGCTAACCCTTATAAAATCAAGAGGTGAGTGCAGGTTGCTCATCATTCTTCACCTGTGCTTCCCTCTTAGTTTTAACCTTTGCATATGTGCTGATGTTGCTTTGCACTGCCACAGCACGCAGTCAGAGCCTTACATGCGTAATGTACATTACTGGTGTGTGCTCTGGCAATTTTTTCGACCTTGACAAGTGCTGTTACCCTTTAGCACCGCCATTCACGAACTGCTGTGCAATGAGGTTGATCTAATCGTCGGGCCAAGCCTTGTGTAACTTAAGTAAAATAACTTCTCAGCTTTGAGAAACCTTAAAAATGTCTTTTGCAGCTTTATTGAATTTTTCAATTTTCATTCTGCTCCTCCAACTTAATATATTGCAGTGAATCTTCAATATATTCACAGCTGCTAGTGCATTGTTAAATCTGCTGCCTGGACTGATTCCACTCTTGTGTCTGATGATCTTGATCTTCCTTGCCTGACCTCTGTGTCGGCGTCCTGCTGCATCGCGACAGTGTGCACCAACCTCTCCTGTCATCTGTAGTCCACAAACACTTTCTCCAGGCATCTACACCACAGCAACAGTAATTATCATCAGAGTGCTGCTCCAGTTGTTGCTGTTTTGTTGCATCAGTGTCTGTGTCGGTGTGTGTGCACATGGATCAAAGTGTGTGCAAGTGTCCATGAGTAGATGCATGTTTTTTTTCTTTTTAATTGGTTGTGTAAGATGCCGTGTGCACGTGTGATTTCAGAGGAAACAGTCGTATTTGATAGAAGAGAATAAGGCCATGCGGTGACATCCCTGTGGCTCATCTCTCCTGAACAGCTGTTTACCAGGAAACTTTCCCGTCTTTGAGGAACCAGAGGTGAAGCTTTATGATGTTTCAAGCCAGGATAAACCAGAATGTCACACATAAGAAAGCAATTTGAATTGAAAACAGGACTTTAATAATAAATGATTCTCTGATGCGTGTTTGTATGTGTTACTTTGCTGTCAGCAGTTGTAAATTAAAGTTACATGTTCAATGAAATAGAATAGAAAATGTATGGATTTAGTTTTTTGTTACAGAATTAATGTAGTTTTTGGTCCTCATGCCTCAGTCCTCATGCACGATTGACCGATTGCGTTTGTTTCAATGCATGCCAGCCTTTGCATTGACTAACAGAAGCATCAGCATGCATCATGTACGCCATCAATCCCTGATGTATATGAAAACTAATTTATTTTCATTTGATTCAATCTCTAAAACATCTTCTAGGGCCCTCTACGACTTCCTACAGTAATCACGCCACTGATGAAAAAAGATACTTTAGGAGACTCATTGCAGAAAGGATAATTCAGCAAAGTATTTCCTTGATTACGCTGCCAACCCTGCATCCCTGTTGACGCCGCCATCACCCTTTCCGACCAGATCCTGCTTGTGGATAAGCTGGGATCTGCCCTGAAACATAATCACTAAGATTCATAGCAATCACAGCAGCATTACCTTAGAGAGAGAGCGGAGGAAGTCTGTTAAGGGAAGGGCGAAAAAGCATAAATAAAATCACAAATTTACAGATAATACTAGATAATGCTGTGGCATGACAGCTTGTGAGGTGCGAGATTCAGGAGTACCATCTACCACGTTTGAAATTACCACTTCTATTTGCAGGAGGAACTCATTCTGAGGAGAGATTTCAGCTCAGATCTATTTTTCTGATGAAAAATAGATAATCACAAACAGTAAGGAAAAAATCTGCAAGTGTGGGTGTGAAATCGAGGGAAGAGGAGATGTAATGTTATCTATTTGTGAAACTTTCATTATCTTTTTTTTTTTCCTGCCAAACATCTATGTGTTGCCCTGAAACTTATTAAAACTCTACTTCTCAAAACTTCTTCCAACTCATCTTCCACTTTCATCAGGCCACAGGAGCATGCGTTTCTTTTCATGATTAGATGTACAGTGTGAAAAGATAAGAACACTGCTGCCTTTTCTCACAAAATAACACACACATATATAGATCGATGGATAGATTGATAGACTTCATAATCTCATTAAGATGTGCTGGAAAAATAATTAATTTCAATGTTTACCTCATGTAAGATATATGGCTGGTGTTCTGTATTTATCTTGCTGTCAACAAAGCCCATGAAAAGACCAAAACCAAAAACATAATAGTCCGTCTGTCACGCCGCCACCCCATATAAAGACCAGATGATACTGAGAAAACTTATGGCCAATATGCAGGAGAAAGTGCAGAAAACGATTAGACTTGTTGACAAAAATCTTATTGAAACAGACAAATCCAACCACAGTAAAAGTTGAATTAAGCTGAAGCAAAAAAAAAAAAGAAAGAAAGAAAAGCTTTTGAAAGCTGCAGCCTCACAGCAAGCTGCCAACTCCTTCCATCCTCCAATTTCAGTCAATGGCATTGTACCTTCTCATGCCTAGTCCACACACAGGTGGATATTTTTCAGAAAGCTTTTTCTATGCTTTTTGGCCTTTCATCAACACATAAATGTCATTTTAGGTCACTGAAAATGGAGCTTTTGGAAAACTCCTTCCAGAGTGAAGACATTCAGTAAGTCTGTTTGCAGTGCTGATGTGTTTTTGGCCTGTGATGACAGAGTGTGCGCCATTATCTCCTTTGTGTGCTGTGGCAAAGACACGACCTGCCTTCGCCACACTCGGATTGGATCTCCAATTAAAGGTAGCCTACCAGTAATAGATTTTTTCAGGCTTCTGATCAGCCAATGTGGCTTTAGGTTTGGGTTATATCACCACCCATTGGTTTGACATGTTTTTAAAGGCCTCTTTGGATATCGGACATCAATTTTTTCTGCTTGTGTGGATGATTTTTTTTTTTTTTTATGTTTTTTTTGTCTTTTTTTGAGAAAAAACCCTGTATTTAAAAATATCCATGTACATGTGGACCAGGCATCAGTCTCACCTAACTTGAACCTACCACCTGCCAAGGTCACTTAGCCTGAGAGCAAGGGGATCGAGTGAAAAGGGAAAAAAGAAACCCTTTCACACAATTTCTCAGTACAACTTCCGTACCCTGTGAGTCACTCATTCCCAAGCCCATTCACTCTTACCTTAGACACCTTCCACACCTCAAATACACAGAATCATCAAGGGATGATAATGTTGGTTGGTCAGACCACCACTTTGATTCAAACTGAAATTTGATAGATGAATTGTCAGAAAAGGTTCTGACAGTTCATGGTCCCCAGAGGATAAATCATGATGACTTCCATGATTAAGATTAAGATTTACTTTATTTATCACAGCACACATGTTACAGGAGGGAGACTGCACACACGCCATGCTTAGTGAAATTATTTCTCTGCATTTGCCCATCCTGGAAAGTCCTTCCTCCACGGCAGACCAGGAGCGGTGGGCTTCCAGCCGACAGCGGTGCCCAGTGTCCCAGTTCCTTTCGTCACCATCGGTCAGGTGGTGATCTTCTTGCATGTTGTTAGTGGGGGTATATTTATGGAGGATACCCCAGGTGAACATGGGGAGAACATGCAAACTCCACACAGAAAGGCCCTTTTTTCCTCGAGCAGCAGGCACTGAAGGCATGGTGGAGGACACGCCACCAGCGCCCACAGTGGGATTCGAACCGGGACCTTCTAGCTGTCAGGCAACAGTGTTACCACTTGTTCCACCGTGCCACCTATGATAAACCTATGATTCCCTGACTTTACTCTTGCAGTGCCAGCAGGTCATCATGTTTAGCTTGTAGTGAAATGTTCTGACAGATTTTGGATGGACTGCTATGAAATGTGGCACCAATGGTCCATGGACCTTAACGTGTGAATCCTTATGACTTTTCTTGTAGCTCCACCATGAGGTTCACATTTGTTGTCTTGAGTGAAAAGTTGGTTGGTTGGCCATGGAATTTGTACCATGTACCATGTCATAATGTAAACACAAACACAACAAGATGCTGACCTTGCGTCATTACTTGTGGATTCGAGCTTCATTGGCTTATCCTTCCTCATTCACACTAAATATCAATAGCATTCAATGTTCAACATCTAACCAAGATTTCTGAATCTGACAGCAGTCCCAGAAGGTGCGTATGGAGGGAATTCCACATTGAACAAGGTCAGTGCAGTACACAAACAGCACTGATTTTCACTGGCAGGTTAATGTGGATTTATGGCAGCAGGATGCTGTGTGTGAGTTTGCAGAAGGAAATTACATACAACAAGGTACAAAAACAGGGAAAAAAAGAGTCTGAAGAAGCAAGGAAGATCCAATAGATGTAAAAGTAAAAACAGGGAAGGGGCCCAAACAGCAAGTCACAGGCTGCCTGTCTAATGTGCAGATGTTTGACAACTAACCAGCAACAGTTTTAGCTGATCTGTTAAAGACGGGTGAGTGTTGAGTGGTCTGGAGTGCAGTTATATAGAACTACATTCACCTGTGGTCGTCTGATTGCCTGCCAGAGGAGCACAGTTTTTCTGCAGCATCAATACCTGCAGGGTTTTTAATTCTGAAACTGACCATTTGTACTATTAGCATGCATCTCCTGTTCCGAACGTGCATCTTTCATTCTCTCACGACGTCTGAAACCAACTTTACTCTCCACCAAACAGCATCCCGAGCCCGTCAGGAGACAACAGTCAACCTCCTCACATCAGCGAGCCTGCAGGTTTCCTCTCGCAGAGATCTGACGTGCCGTTGGCAGTCGAGAACTTCCATCCCATAACACCGCAACACTGTCTCCATGGTAACCAGTGCCCTCATACCTATATGAAGTGAGCTTGCATTAACAAAGCGTGACAGTAAGTGCGTCTGTATATTTTGTAAGTGTCGATGAGAGACGCAGGGAGCGAGCTAGAGGAAAAACAAGCCACCCGACCAAAACACCATTTGCATTTTCTTCTCATGTTTTGCTAAATATAACTTTTACAGCTTTTAATTACGTTGTGTTTAAGCCGGATTTCTATACGTGTTTTGTTCTTTCCTTTTCTTGAACGCAGCAAATTTCTTTACAGATTTTCAGAGGGTTAGTCAAGATTTTTCCTCCAGTGTCAAAGCTTCTGAGCGCACACATGTACAGACACCCACACAGTTACACACATAAAATAGTGTACCGTGCAGACTGTAATTACATGCTGTTACAGTGACGGCCTTAGGATGTGTCAGGCTGCTGTTTGCTCCAATACCTCAAGTAGGTAGAGTGCATCACCTAGAAATACACCCTGTCTCTCTCTCTCTCTCTCTCTCTCTCTCTCTCTCTCTCTCTCTCTCTCTCTCTCTCTCTCTCTCCCTCTCTCTCTGTCTCTCTCACACACACACACACACACACACACACACACACACACACACACACACACACACACACACACACACACACACACACACACACACACACACACAGTAATACTCAGCTGATGCAGGGAAGTTAGGCTTCAAACTGTTGGCTCTTGACAGGCCCGATTCATTTTCTGTGAAGTGTACTTGTCACTCAGCAACGTGTAATACACAGTAATTGTCACTCTTTACTCCTCTAACCAACTTACTCACTTTCCAGTTTCCCACTATATTATCGCTGTCTCTCCATCTCTCTCCCCGCTTCCCCCTTCCCCTCCACCCGGGGACGCAGAAGCAGACAACAATCACAACTCATCAAATCACCATCAGCCCCTAATTAACAGTGTAATTGTGCCTAATTAATAAATTGATTCAAGTGCCTCGGCGGGGACCGAGCAGACCTCCACCCTTCGTTTCCCAGAGGGCTCAGAGCGGTGAAGCCACCTCCTCCACCCTGAGCACAAACACACGCCTCTCTCCACGACTTCAAAGGGAGGAATGAGATAAGTCGGTGGCCGTCCTGCGAGGGGGCAACAGAGCTAATTTTCTTTCACAAACAAACTGTCGAAACACACGACGACCGGAGGGGTCTGAGATCATCATCAACGTTGCGACTTTAAAGAGAAGTGCTTTTTTAGCGGTGCAGCGGCTGGGTGTTGAGGAAAGAGCCCTTCAAAGGGTAGCCTTCAAAGGGGGTTTAATTACTACATGCTGACTCCCAGTCTCTGTTGTTGTCTCTCCCTTCGCCTCGCGCTTTCTCTATATATATACTTTCCCGTCTTTCCCTCAGCAACACCCTGCCAGATTTAGATGAAATCAGGTGAAAAAGTAATAACCCTCAAAATTAGTTTTTAATTATATCAGCACTCTGTATCTCTTTTCACCCACCACCACCACCACCTCCTTCTCCAACGCTTGCCAGGTTCACTAACAAGGTGGAGAAAGCACTGCATAGTGACACTCACACACACACATATCAGTTATCAGTTATATCAGCTGTGCTGCTATAGGAGTAGACTGCCGGGGGACTTCCAAAGATGCACCGAGCTCCTGTTCTTTCACGTCCTGCCGAGGCATGTTACTAACTTGGCTTCGTCCCCAGAGTCTTTGTGCTTTGTCGTTTCGCAGGTTCCCATGGATAGTCGTTGAACCAGGCCTGTGGATTATAGCTGCGCCCCCAACCATGGCCCTGCCTGACATCCACTGCAACTGCTACTACTGTTAGTCGTAACAGTAGTATTGTTAATATTACATCCATAGTGCTGTATGTATATACTGTATCTGTAGCTTATATGTACATATATCACGTACATAAATATATCATACATGTATATATTATGCTATATACATAAATTTAAGAGTGTATTATTAGAGCTGTCACTGTTACTGTGATTGCATTTCTGTCTCTGTCTCTCTCTCTAAGCAGATGGCCGCCCACCCAGAGCCTGGTTCTGCCTGAGGTTTCTGCCTGTTAAAAGGAAGTTTTTACTCACCACTGTCGCCAAGTGCTTGCTCATGAGGGAACTGTCTGGTCTCTGCGGGTCTGTAACAGCTCTATATGGAAAGTGTCCAGAGACAACTTCTGTGAGTTGGCGCTATATGAATAAAATTTAATTGAATTGAGTTGCTGCTTGTCATAACTGTAGTCGTTCTGATTTTTGAAAGTTGATGACTGTATATAGTTATTTATTTACTTATATATTACTGTATATGTTTGCTGCCCTTTTACTCTACTCTATTACTCTTTGATTCAACAACAGTGTCGACCGTATTTAGTTTCCCCCCAGATTCTGTTTTGTTCATGAAAAAGCTTCTGACCATGAGACAGACACACTACACTTAACATATCAAACAATCATAATGACCTTATCTTATACTGAATTAAAAGTTCACATAATAATCAATTAGTTTAACAGGTGTTTTGTATTTCAACCTTAAGGCCGCTACAATTCTCTTATCTTGCATGCAGTCACTGTTGTTACTCCAACAGTATGGCTGCTCCAAGAGGAGCAGCCATACTGGCCCATTAACAGTGTGATTTAGTGTAATAGTGCTGAATTGATTTACAGCATATATTGCTTTTTCTTTCCGGAGCGTGGAGCTGTTGGTGCGGTGCTGATTTAACATTTTCTTAAACACTGACATAACATTTTTAACACATTTTCAGTACCCCTAGCTCCTCCATGCAGTTTTCTACACTTCAGTAGATACAGAACAACCAATATTGTCTCCCTTAAAGAAAACATCTCTGAACTCTCTGAGACCTCGTTCCGAGTTCCCTCCTCCAGTCTCTTGAGAGATGCTTCCTTAACAACCCCCTGAGGTTTTGGTGACTGACACAGTCGTGGACGAGACAGTGCAGGGGCAGCTGCTGTGCACCGTGTGACAGTGAGACGCTCAACAAAACTAGCTACGACGCCAAGGAAGTCAAATTTGGTGTGGGTCTCCCGTCCACACACACACACACACACACACACACACACACATTCAGAGACTATAGTAACACTAATGCTGTGCGCCTCTTCAAATAGAAAGTTGTCTCATAGGTTGCCGCGGTTACAGGGGATCCTGGGTAAAACATGGGCCTCATTTGCAGATTTGTAATTTGCATATCACCTTTGTCATTTGTTTTTGATGCTGATGAGCATGAAACTGTCTGCATGGAACTGCTGCTTGACACACATGTGTGCGCAACTCACACACATAAAACATCATCTACTGCACAGATTATATTATTTGAATTAACTTTGTTAATATGGTCAGCATTTTAAATCCAATGTTATTTACACACACACACACACACACACACACACACACACACACACACACACACACACACACACACACACACACACACACACACACACACACACACACATTTTTAGTCACTTCAGTGCCTTGCTGCCTTACTCTCCAGGGACTTACCCAAACTTTTACCTCAAGAACCACAGTATCTGTCTAATCGTAATCCTTAAGGTCACTTTAATTTAACTCAACCCATAGCCAAAAGCCAAGTCTTAACCTGAAAACTGAACAGTTTCCCTTCAGAGACCCAGCACTGTTATCTATGCACAGCCGAGTGCGTTTGGATTCAAGCTCAACACATGCTTTAATAATGTATGTATTACTTTTGCCTGCCACTGGAGAAACTGATCGATTATATTCATATCAAGCCCCATCCCAACCTTGGGGAAAGGCATAGAATGTGTCAGAGGACCTTCGCCCTGAATACATGGCTGATATTGGAATGCCTCAATCACACAGCTTGTGTGCAATGACACTGACTTTGGTGAATTTACATCATTTGAATGTCTTGCTCTTGAGCTGACAGCGGAATCATCAGTGCTCATCGTTATATTGTATCGACCATTAAGACATTCATCCGTGTTTCTGCAGGAATTCTCAGAGCTGATCGCACTTTGTGTAACTAAATATGACAAATCAATCCTGAACGGAGACCTGAATATCCACATCAACAATAAGAGTGATTCCAAAGCCATGGAGCTTATGAAATTACCGTGCTGGGCAGCTTTGAACTTTCCAACATGTAAATGAAGCCACTCATCAGCACGATAACATTATGGACTTGGTAATAACAACAGGGTTAAACATAGACTGCGTTTCAGTATCAGAATTACCTATGTCTGACCAGCACTTTGATACCAAACTAATCTTGACAAAGACCAAAAGGGAATTTCAGTTTCAAAGACAATTGCTTGATGGCAAGGCTGAAGAAAGGTTTTGTAATATGAGATCATTTGAGTCACATAACTGTGACTGCTCTTTAAATGACATGGTTGAACATCTGCTTTAAATGCTGTTGCTCCACTAAAGGTAAAAAAAAAGAGGTCAATAGTGAGAATCTGCCCATAGGTAAACAACAGCAGTGTTAATGAGAGGAAGAGAATTTGTCGAGCAGCTGAAAGAAAATGGAGGAAAACTGGTCAAACAGTTTACTGTAATATATTCAAAGAAGCCATGACTGTCTATAACAAAGCAATACATCAAGAAAGGATTATTTTTCCAAGATTATTAAATAGTATGCTGGGAGCTCTAGAATAGTATTCTTCACTACTGACCAGCTGCTCGGCATCGCACCCACCCGCCCACACTTCTCTACATCAAACTGTGAAGAACTTGCCTCGTTCTTCACTAACAAAATAAGCTCAATCAGAGCAGCACTGCTGCTGATGTGAACACAGATGAGCTCAATAAACCCTGTAAAAAAGATGTAACCATGGGAAAATTGACCTGTTTTACATTAGCTGAGCTCTGCAAGACTGTCAATGAGTCCAAGTCATCCACATCATGTGCTGACCATGTTCCTCCAGCATTTTTAAAGCGGGTGCTTGACAGCGTGTCAAATCTTGTTCTGAAGATTCTAAATACATCTCTGCAAACAGGCATCTCCCCCAATACATTTAAAACAGCTGCTGTGAAGCCATTACTAAAGAAACCCAACTGAGATAGCAATGCACTCACTAACTACAGGCTGATATCCAACCTTCCATTCATCAGTGAGATACTGGAAAAGATAGTTTCAGTGCAAATGAAAGAAAATAACATCCTGGGGGAATTTCAGTGAGACTTTAGAACAAACCACAGCTCTGAAACTGCTCCGACTCAAATCATTGGTGACCTCAGATTAAATTTTGATGAAAATAAGGTCTCAGTATTTCCCTCAGATCTAAGTGAAGCGTTTGATACAATTGACCACAATATCTGAATCAATCACCTTGAACAGTTGGTTGGTTTTTCTGACTGTGAGTTAAACTGGTTTCAAACATCAAAGGGAGAAAGTTTGACATTTGTCAGTTTTGGGGTTGCACAAGGGAGCTGCCTCGGTCCATTACTGTTCTCATTATACACGCTGCCACTTGGAAACATCATAAGAGAGCACAATGTATGTTTCCATAGTTATGCAGATGACACACAACGGTATATCTGTGCTGAACCAAATGATTCTGCAGCTATAGACTTCATTACAAACTGTCTCTAGGCAATAAATGAATGGATGAGCAAACATTTCTTAAAGTTAAACAAAGCTGAAATCCTGCAAGTTGGCTCTAAGTCAAAGAGAGAAACGCCGTTTAAAAAAATTGACTCCCTGGATCAAATCTGAGGTTACAAGTCTTGGTGTCATCCTAGACTCAGATCTAAGCTTATTTGCATTCAAGAACACTGTGAACATCTGCTGTTGGTCTACTGGAGGTTTCCAGCAACAGTCAAAAGAAAATTAGGGATGCAGCCTTTGTCCAAGAAGCCCCAAAGCTCTGGAACACACTACCTACAGATATGAGGGAAGCAGCTCACTGGATATTTTCAAAAGGAAGCTAAAAACTTATCTCTTCACTTTAGCCTCACTAGCTATGACCTCCTGATACAGGTCAGAACTTTTGTGAATTTTATGCATTCTATGTAATCTATTTTAACCTACCTATAATTATGCTGTGATTTGCCTTATTCTGCTCCATTTGACTTAGATTGTAATATTCTGTTTCTGCGGTTTTATGCATTGCCTTTATTGCATCTTATTTTATACTCATTTTTTATCTGTTTTTTTTTTTTTTTTTGTCCATTTTGTTATACGGTGGTCTCTGGGGCAACAATGTGTTGTGCCTTGGCAGGTAACACCCACAGTGAGATTACATCTATGAGAAGACGTTGTGAGGCAGCTGTGAAATGCCTGCTTCAGTGTAATCAAGACCTGTGGTGAATCAGCATCTGTAGAGAAGGAAAAAGATTCTGTTGTGTCTGAGAGCCACAGAAAGCAGAGACACCAGACGAAGAGGTCTTTTAGAGCTTCGTCCTCATAAGCTTCTTCAGATTTTTATCCTTATTCTTCCCTCTTTTTACCGAGATTTTACTATCCATTTTGTGGTTTTATGCATCATCTTCATTTCTATTTTCATCTTTAATTCCATCTTATTTTACATTCATCTGTTTTTATGTCTGTTCTGTTTCTTTCTTGCGTGTGTGTATCTACCAGAAAACTTGTTATACAGTAACAAAGTCAATCTCACCATGGCAGCTGTCACTCAAGTACATTATCGTCATTCCTGAAGAATCAGACCATTTTATTTAAATCTTGTGGTCTTCTCCGTTGGTGTAACTTTACATTGAGTGACAGCTAACAGTACATAGTGCATACATGAGAGGAAAAAAAACAAAATGATTAAAGCATATTTTAAGCCACATCAATAAACATGGGACTGGGCAGACTTCCATTTCTTTCTGTTTGCTTGAAAGACAGAAAAAAAAATGACCAAACAAAAATGACATTTGAAAACAACAGCAAATCAGCCAGAAAGCACAGGGATAGCATCTCGCTCCTGCTCCGCATTCATGTTCATCCACCCACACACAAACATACACACAGTTATAAAGACAAGCCAAGAACATCCCACTGAAACTAAACCAGGAATATAGATAAAAAAAAAAAAAAAACAAACCATACCAGATATGCTAATCATGACGAGGGGTCCACAAATGCATGAAGACACACACAGACTCAAAAACACAACATGTACAAACTCACACTGTGCACAAGTTTGCCTCTTTCTCTCACACATATGCACACCGGCATATATACATGCAGACTCATTACAGAGTGAATACTGCCTCATCTTCTGACTGTATATCGTTCTCATTAGTTCAAATATCAGTTCAGTGAACAGAATAGTAATGGAGAATCGAGCAAGGAGGTGAATGTCAGATTAGAGGGAAGAGAGAGTGAGGATAAAAATGTAAAGGCTGTAGGGGCCTCGAGAGGGAAGAGGGTGAGAAAATGGCCCCCGTACGTGATTTCACACCTGTTGGCCACGTCCGGTCCTCGGAATATAAATGAAGTCAGAAAATGCGTGCATCTAGTTACTCATAGGTGGAGAAAGCCCTGTCCAATCTGAGAGCGATCGTCCATTAATTTGCCAACTCCTGGCAAAAAAAAGCGAGTGATTCATGGTTCACCTGTTCTACAGAATCAGATTATTCTCCAGCTCCATCCTCTCTACTCTGTGGACCCACCACCAAGCTGTCTGGCTCCCAGGCTGGCCATTCCCTGGACCTGACAGCAGCTCCCTGGCTGGAATATGGGAGGTAATTCTGGAGACTGAGTACTTTTGTTTGCATCCTGAGTTTTCCATTGAGATGAGGACTCATCCATTGGTCGCCATTAGCTGCCATTGTGTCTGCTCAGAAAAAAATCTCGCCATTTATGACCTTTGACATACAGTATCCTAAAAAGTGGTTGTATTCACAAAACCCAGAGTCAGCATACACATGATTACTTTCTGTGCAGGTTTTCTCTTTTTTTTTCTTTCTTTTTGTAGGGCCTCATACCTCACCAGTGTGCTCACAGGTAATATTTTGATGTTGTATGTGTGAAGGTGGTCATACTCTGCATCAGAGTCATTCGAATCAGCTGAAAAAATGTCATCTTTATCGGAAACTCTCAGCTTCACAGAACTAATTTCATATTTACAGATTTTTCAGAGATTAAATGATAGTTCAGATAAGGAAAACAATAACTTAACAGGCTTTTTGATTGAGAAAACACAAGCATGCTCCAGTACTCCTGTTGTTTCTGAATTTAGTAGTCACACCGAGCTGAAGTATCCAACCAATGTTGGGAAATACCTACGAGTGAGTGATGATCACAAAACAAATCATTAACAAAGTAAGACCATGAGCCAAAAAATAGCCACAAAAGTCACACTCAGCATTTTATAAAGGACAGGTTACCCTCATTTCCTAACAACATGACTGACGAGTAACTTATTAACTAACAAACCTTTAGGTAGCTCTTGTGAATTGTCAACAAAACCAACTGAATGTAACATTAGCACTCATGTGGAGCCATTTTTCTGGGCAGTAGTGCCTCTGAATAAACTAATGCTGGAGTGTTTTCAGGTAAAAACAAGTGTAAAACTGCAAAATTTCAAGTGCAACATATAGAAAATTCACATTTTCCTTTATTTTTTTAAATCCAAAAGAGTGACTAAATACATCAGAATTTCTTACAGAACTAATATTTTTGTTTGTTCTAATTGATTGAGGCTAGCAGTCATTTTGGGGAACTTGTTCAAGACGTTGTAGGACACTTGAGTATCAGCAAATTTCCCGCAAATCTGTTAAGCAGTTCATTCTGTCCGAGACAAAGCAGCAAGAACATTTTCAACAAGAACAAGAGTAATGAGTGTTCTAGGATTTGAGTCATGCAAGCTTACTGTTTGCCTCAGTTACTCAAAGTCCAAATTAGCTCACTTCCTTTGATAGCACAGACAAAGCTCTTCAAGCTTTAGCTCAGCATTTCAGAAAAGAATTTAATATAAAAAGGTTGAAAAAAACAGCTCCTGTAAATTTCCCTCATGTTCATAAGAGATTGTGTGGAATGTTCCCCAAAACATCTGCTCTGACAACACATAATCCATCTCTGCTCCAACTTTGGAGAGTAAGGCCATATTGGGTGATTACATGTGAAGCCCTCAAGTGGCAGTTTAGACCGGGAACAAAAGGAAGCAGGATGAACAAAAGAGTGAAGATAGACATAGTGAAGATATAGTTTGGATTTGTCAGACAAACTGAAATTTAAACATCGAATTTGGAGCACAAATTCTATGAACATTGTGTGTGAATTGTTGATATTGGGTACGTGTACACTCCATTGTCTATTTTTGCTAACCTTTTCTTGAGGGTTAATCTTGATGACACAATACTGCATCATTAAAAAGCAAAGACTTCCTGGTAAACATGCCATTAAAATTTGTTTTCACATTAGTGTGGTTTTCATAAAAAAGCCATCTTGTTGTAAACAGTGTACACTTCTTGCTCAACACCGAATAATTCACTTCACGCATTGGTGAACAATTACCTACTGGCAGGAAATGGCCCTGTTTTGAATGTGTTTACTTAAACCTGCCACTTAATGTTAGTGGAAAACAGAGGGACACCAAGCAAGATTACAAATAATGCATATATATACATATACACACATATACACACACGTGTGTCTATGGATGGAATCTTTCTGTCTATCTTTAAAAAGCACATTTATACATCAAGCCATGTGTAACAACTTAGTGGACAGATGTTTGTTTTTGGTACAGGCCCATTGAACATGCATGCACATTTTGCTATTCATTAAGGTCTAGCCTGCAGCGTGCAAGAGGACTACAAAACCGTAGATCACACACTCGTGTTTTAAACATGGCTGTGACTATATCATATGCAAAAATGTAAGGATGTTCTCCCTTGAGGTAATCATTTGGAGAAATGTTTACTGCACGGCAAATGCTGTTTTCCAGAAACTGCCCAATTATTGGTACAGTGTCTCATTAAGCTCTCCTAAATTAGTGTATTTCATGTTGAGTGCATCTTTGGCCTCAAAAAGAATCTGTGAAGCTGTGCTGAATTTCTTTGAAATGCTCTTTGGAAGCCTAAAGCATGCAACACTGTCTGCCATTTGAATGGGTAATGGGATTTTCTGGTATAATCAGGTTTAGCAGGTATTCTCTCTGGTGTACCCAGGATAACACAGTTAATTTGGCGCTGAGATTAAGAGTTTTTACAGCAACTGTCGTTATGACACCTTCTCTTACTTTGCCTCCAGTTACATTAGTGGAAGTTACACCTGGTACACATATGAAGCTGCTCTGCTGTTAAAGGATTACTTCAGGTCTCAGAGAAGGAGAGGAAGCCTGAGGAAAAATGAGCTGGCCTGGTTGCAGCGTATGTTTTGCTATCTCGTCTTTGTGTCTTCACTGAGCCCATTTTACAGCACCTTTTCACTTTGAAAAAATGAATCACATGACACACTCTGTCTGCAGCACTTTAAGTGTTTTTGGAAAGGGCTAACCACGGGGGTCTAAAGAAATGTTTTTGTGGATTGTGTTGCTGAAAAGTTGCCTTTTTTAATGTTCCTGTGCAGGACTCGTTAATTCTCTTGCTTATCAGGAGTTTTCTGCTCTCCCACCACGTCTGAGCTACGGTAATAACAGGCCTCTTACTTTTTAAGTGTTGCTTTTTCTTCTTTCCATTCCTTTCTCAAATGTTTTCAATGCTCACTTTTTCTTTCATTTGGTCCTCCTCACCCCTCGTCCAGCCCTATGGCCTCTCATTGCGGTCTCTGTTTGTTAATATTCCAAAGATCCCGTCAAGTTTGACCTCGGGGCAAGCCTCTGAAAAGATCTCATTTTGACTGGAAGGTACCAATAATGCCTGACAAAGTCGTAAAGAAAGGCTTATAATAAAATAATAGTGCACACAGACACCACACACATACCATATGGACAGTACGCAAAACATACATACACACAGCATGTGCACACGCATATTCACTTATCACACCTTCAGCTGCTGGAGCCTGAATGTGTGTGGTAAATCTGTGTTACATTAAAGGCAAAACTGAGATTTTTACAGTAAATGCAATGCGTGGTTGCTGGCACCAAACAGAATGTATTGAACAATAAAGCTGGGAATACTGCGGCCGATCATTTTAAAGAAAGCTCGACTGTTATCCATTACTATTTTCTGACTTCAAACAAGACAAATGTTTCCCTCTGAGATTCTGTTGTTATTGCTCTCCTCAAAGACCTCCATTCCTGCATACAAATAAAAGCAGAGAGACATTTGTTTTCTCTCTGAACACACTGTGGAAACATACAATACCCCCCAAAAATCTAATATCTGTAAATAGTTGCTGAATAAACTGGAAAGCATGTCTGCTTTGGACAAATAGTGCAACTTTTAAATTGTCACAGGACTGTAAGTTGATTGCGAGTTCTAATCAATTCTGACATGTGGTGTGTGCTTGTCAGTTTGTGTGTGTGTGTGTGTGTGTGTGTGTGTGTGTGTGTGAGATCACACAGTGTCTGGGTGGATCATAGCGTGTAAGGATGTTGCAAGAAATTGCTGGTCTGGATAGTCGATGGATAAACGCTTTCCTGACAGCTCTTTGCTACTAATTACTACTAAACCTGCCTTTTTATCCTTCGGGCTTCATGATTCCCAGTGTGTATGTATGGATGTAAACAAGCAGTTTTTTAAATTAACCTGTGGCATCAGGCTGTGTCTGAACAGGTACAGGCTCATGCAGCTTTCACCACTTGCACCGAGCGTTTTGACTGAATTTTGTGAGGTGTGTGCATAAAGACGGGTCAAATGCGTGAACGTTTTGGTCTTTAACCTATAGGCCTTTCTCAGCAACTTCTTTTTCTTTCTCAGGCAAACTCAGCAAGTTCAACTCAGGCCAAACAAAAAGTATAAGAGGAGCCAGAGCACACTGCTTGATTTGCAGTCTTTAACTACTACTTCTGTGTCTTCTTCAGAGTCAAACTGGACGAAGACATTAGGCAAACACATATATATTAAACTGAGAACAGGTGTACAATTAATGGATCCAAGGGTCAGTGTCTAAGCACCACACCCCATGCACTGTCATCACATCACAAAGATACACAAAGTGCAAGAGCTGCATCCACAAACTGTAAGATGTTAAAGCAAATATGACAAATTCAATCTTCATTTAGGGCAAAGGGCTGAACTGTGTTAAGCGTTTCTTTCAATGTTGAAATTGGAGTAATTGAAAGACTATGATCCATTGTGAATAAGAAATACTGATCAGCACAGTCTTTTTTTTTTTTTGGAATCAGCCATAATCAGATTTTAAGGAATCCTTGAAATAAAAGAGCTAATAATTTGCACTTTTGTGCCAGTGCAGCCGTTTCCTCATGCACTTCTCAGTATTCTTTTTCATATTTTGCACGTTCTGAGAAATTCGGAGACAGTCAATAGCAGCGTCTTGTTGAAAAAGAAAACAGAAAGAGAAAAACAAAAAGCCTCAGCCATAGCCAAGAGGATATTCCCATTAAATGTGCAGCATAATGGTCGGCGTTGAGAGTGAGAAGAGAGAATGTGTGTGTATATGTGTGTGAATCTGTGTGTGTGTGTGTGGGCTTTGAGATGGGTATCACTGTAGGCCACGAAGGCCTGGGCCGTTTATTTAAAGAGCCACTATAAATGTTGAAGCAGTGATAATGGCTGCGGGGCCAAGGGATGACATTTTGACAAACACGGCTTATTATAGAAATGGTTTTATCAATGTGTTTATAGTGCCATCCAAGTTGCAGATTGTGTGTGTGGATGCGTATGAAGGGCTGTGTGTAAGTGAAAATGTATGTGCTGGAGTGTGACAGAGCGTGTGTGTATGCGTGTGTGTATGCGTGTGTGTGTATCTTGCCACCAGCCCGTAGAATTGCTAGAACCACAAAGAAAGACAATAACCACTAAATGTGCTTATTTTGTCTCGTTTATTTTCTGATGTGGGAAGATGGAGGGGGAGGAGATGGAGAGAATCATCTGAAAAAAAAAAAACCCAGAAGATAAAAGGAGGGAGGAGTGGAGGATTGGAGGAGGAGAAACGGTCCAATTGAAGCGTAATAACTTTTATACATCTTGTTTTTCTTTCTGTCGGCAACTTTTCTTCTCTTGATTTCTGGAACTAGGAGGCACTGATTGTTCAAACACACACACACACACACACACACACACACACACACACACACACACACACACACACACACACACACACACACACACACACTAAGGCAGACATGCAGGCAGTCACGTTCACACATACACAAACACTGCATGGATATCCCATTAACCGCTATGGCAACTAAACCACAGAGATATGGCTGCCAGCTCTGTTAGCGAGAGTGTCATGTCATTTTAATGTGTTCCTCATCCTGTGTGTGTTTATGGGAGGTGAGGCAGCATTACCATTATTACAGTCCCATTACTGAGGCATGATTACCAATTATAAGGCGTCCATGTCAGGGCTTTGGATAGTGTTTGTGAGTGCACACACATGAATTAGTCTCCCTCCTCTGTGGAACAGCTGATCATTCATTTGTGTTGCGACTGTCATGATTTCCCCTGCCGGGTCTGTCAAGCGATGTCGGACACAGTCAGTCACAGGTGTTTGTGTTCCTTGTGTTGACAGTATTTTGCATGGGCCTTTTGTGGGCCATCAATCTGTCTACATCTCTGTCTGTCTTTCTCTTTTCTGTCTGTCACCATTGCGCCTCCGCGAGCTCTCCGTCTCTCTGCATCCTTAAAAAAAGGTGTCAGCCTTCATAAACACTCATTAGGCTTGTTCACTTTCGGATCAGTGGTGGCAGACAGACCCATTTCAGCGTTTCAGAAGCGACTGTTTTGCGGTGTGTGGCATTTAGTGAGAATAATTGCAACAGATCTGCACAGAAGCAGTCCTTGCATGCATTGGCAGAGGTCTGAGGAGAATGGACAGACGTGCGTGAGCTAACAGGTGGCCTGCAAGTATGCAAATAGCAGCTTTTAAACAACAATACTGCTCCGAAGAGCTCCTCAAACCACTCAACTCACTCAGCCTTGAAGGGGATGGGATACAGAAGCAGCAAACAATAGTGAGTTCTGTTCTGTTCTGCTGAGAACAATAAGATGATGCTGAACTGGAATTATGGCTTCTTGCTGTCAACTAGATTCTTTTTCTTTTTTTTTAAGCTTGAATATGCAGATCTATCCTGTCCTGCATAATGAATATTTTCTCTACACAAAATTGGTCCAAATCACATCAAATAATAAACACAAACAGTACATTGGTATTATTTCCTTTGCTCCCATTTATTGGGTTCTCACAACCTTTCCCATACGCTGCTCTTTACAATGCAGTTGCACGACAAATCGTTTGGATATGAAATCTCATTACTGAGACAAATTAAATGCGGCAGCTTGACCACCTGCTACATCAATTCAGCTTGTCCTCCCTGTGAGAAAAGGCTGTCAGACTGCGAGGAGACTGTGGCAACAAATTGTTGCAGTTGAAAGGCCAACACACAGAGGTGGAAGTGAGACTGTGTCTCGCAAGGAAAAGGGTGGGACAGAAGAAACAATTTACTGAATTATGACTGTTTCATTTGGAGAGTCTTAGCAGTGGTGCTAGTGCTAATAATATAATATTTTTTAAAAACATGTCATCTTTGTTATACCGTCATTAGCGAATTTCTATTCTAATTACCTAATATTTTTACAGTGTAATTAGATATTATGGGATTTCTTTTGTGGGCTGCACGGTGGCGCAGCAGGTAGTGCGGGTGCCTCATAGCAAGAAGGTTGCCGGTTCGATCCCCGGGTCGGGCGGGGCCTTTCTGTGTGAAGTTTGCATGTTCTTCCCGTGCATGCGTGGGTTCTCTCCGGGTACTCCGGCTTCCTCCCACAGACCAAAAACATGCTCATTAGGTTAATTGATGACTCTAAATTGTCCGTAGGTGTGAGTGTGAGTGTGAATGTTTGTCTGTCCTTGCATGTGGCCCTGCAATCGGCTGGCGACCGGTTCAGGGTGTACCCCGCCTCTCGCCCATTGTAGCTGGGATAGGCTCCAGCCCCCCGCAACCCCGAAAGGGATAGGCGGTATAGATAATGGATGGATGGGATTTCTTTTGTGTAGAGTTGATATTTCTAGCTGAAGACATTGCAAGAAGAAAGGTGGTGTGACAGAGTAAAGTTAATAAATTCCATATACATTTACTATTTTGTGTGTGCAACTGGAAATGTTGGCCTGATGGTGGCGCTAAGGGAGATGTTGGATGTCATCAAAACCCGTAGGGTGTTCACGATCCCATGAACAGCACAAGTATTAACAGTTAACTTTATGGATGAACAGCCAATAGATTTTTAAGATACTGCAACCCCATTAGCAATCATTCTCTTGGTACTTTGATTATTCATGCCAAATCTGATGGCAGCAGGGCCAATACTTTCTGAGATGCCCTACTCTGGCCCAGATTGTTTCATGATTAACATCATTATCCTTCAGAGACATTTTCATGAGAGCCGGATGTGTAGTGAGCGACACAAGATGTAGACCTGGCTACTTTTAAAAGAGGAAAACCAAATCACTTATTTCATTTAGCCCAGCAGCTAGTGAGAGTGATGAGTGAGATTTGCTGTGAGAGACCAAAAGGTTAATCCTCCATTCTAGTTGTAAGATGAAAGACTGTCTAAAAATGAGTGATGAAGAAAGGGCCAGGACCTTTGAGAAACACACAAAGAAATTCACAAAGCCTCCAAAATTGTTGTTTCCTGGGGCAAAAGTGCAAGTCAGCCACATAGCATGAACGTGTTTCTGTGTTTACATTAGATCTAAACACAAACTGAAGCAACACATAGTGCACCTCAACTTTTAGCGTATGTTAATTTAAATCACATGACTTCTACGTGTGGTTCTGCATGTAACTCTCCTTGCCTCTCTCTTTCTCACTTTCACACCAAATTACCAGTAATGCGCCTGCCTCTCCCTGCAGACCTGTTCCTGTCACACTGTCCAGTATCGTAGCAGGAAAGGGCTTTGATTGGACTCTAGTGTGGCTTTTATTGCTGTTTTTGTGTACGTGCATGACATCAGTTTTGTTTGACATATGTTTTTGAGGTCTGTTTTTTGGCAGGGCCTCACCTCATCGACACACTTGTGGATCTCCAGAGTCTTTGCCAGATGCTTCAGGTAAAATATCTCCAGGGCAGCAAAATCATAGCTTTATACATTTGCCACTGCTGGAGGCACAAATGTTGTTTGACGAGCAAGTATGAATATGTCACTTGTGGCAGAAAATTATTTTGCCTTCCAGTGACATCATAAGAAGAAATCACATCTGCAGTTCTCTCTCTCTCTCTCTCTCTCTCTCTCTCTCTCTCTCTCTCTCTCTCTCTCTCTGCCCTTGATTACAGTGTTGCTCAATTGTGCATATACGTAAGCGTCTTTGAGTGTATATAAGTATAACATATTATTCTTATTACATACATTTGCCTGTGAAGTGGTACACTGGCCACTGATATCTAAAAGAAAAGCAACACCTGACATTACATTTGACTGTAGGTTCAGGTAAAAAATTACTTGGAACTGCAAGGTAACAGAGCAATTGCAAGCTGTGCATTACTGCAGGATATTTTTGATAATAGGATTAACCCCATAGATGGACTTGGTGGAAGCTCTCTCTTGCTAACACACATTCCCACCCGCCTCCAATCGAAAATACCACATTGACTCAGTCATTGACCTCAGATTGCCCAAGAGCTGTTGATAATTGCGAAAAAAGCCATGGACAACATACATTTAATTGGAGAAAACAAGGTTGTGCTATGAATTCATGAGGCAAATCACAGTCGAACAGAGGAAATATCGAGTTCTTTCAGGATTTAATGTGTGAAAAACTAGCTTAAGGCGCATAGTGCAGCTATAAGCTTTTAATAAGTATGAGGGCCTTTGTGATTTCTTCCAACACTGATGGCAGTGCCAGCCAGTCAGCTGCACAAGCACCTGGATCAGCTTCGGGTATCTGTAGCCGTAACCGTGGCATCACAGTGACTCAGTAATAATACAGAGATAGCAGTACAAAGCCTGAAGGCGTGAGTATGTGATGGCATGTCATTATGTGAATGCAAATCATGAAACGGCCTCCACCCTGAAATTGTAGTGTATTGAAAATAATTCCTTGCCCCTGAGGGGAGGGGACATTGTAAGCAAACTGTTACACACAGAGCTACAGGAGGTATACACTGAACACAGGGTGGGTAAAGTGAGGAAATGACTTTATCCTGTTTCCTATTAATGATCTAAGAAATTATTAATTGCTCTTATTATAAACGTGTGCTCCAGATCTCATATTTCCAGATCATGCTTGTCCGTTGAGGCACCAGTTTGAGGTGGCTGGTGCTGACTCCGTCCCCTTTAGCCCTCAGGGCTTTGTCAGGACTCAGAGTAAGACAGTAGTATCGAAGTTTCAAATCCTATATCGTACTTTGAAGCGAACAAAAGCCTTTGTCAGTTAAACTGTTGCTGTAAAGGATTTGGTGTTTATGTTGAGCATGAGCATTTTTTTTATCCATTTGTGTTGCAAGCCTACACATATACCACCTGTCTGACACCTGTCTGAAACATGGTACATGTGATAACCCCTTCTTCTTCTTGTATACTTGCCATATTTTGTCTTTTTAGCCGCACTAGTGGTCTGTCAGTCAGTATGACTTTAGCGCCATCTACTGGCAATTGTAGTTTGACATTTCAACCTCAGTTGTACTAATCAGAAAATGTTAGCATGCTGAACTCAGATGGTTCACAAGGCAAACATCCGCATGTTAGCACTGCCATTGTGAGCATGCTAGCCTGCTGATATTAACATTTAGCTCAAAGCGCTACATTGCCAATGTATAGCCTCACAGAGCTGCTAGCATGGCTGTAAACTTTTAGTCTTGTGCAAGAGCTTACTACTGCCATGTAGATGATTGAAGTTTAATTTGAATGAGACACAAAACCTCTGAAATGTTCAACGGCAACTAGGAAATTAAGCCAAATTACGACAGATATTTGTGATGTTAATTACCATATCGAGAATATTAAACCAGGCAAATCAGATGCTCATGTGAAGAACAGCAACTGCTCAATGAATTTTTAATCCGGCGTAGCAGTGGAAGCAGCAGCCAAAGAGTCACTGGAATTAAAAGGAAATGATAGTAATACTAATAAGATAAGAAAACAAGTCTTTTAGTGGCTAATTAAGTGTGTGCTCATTTGACAGGAAGTGACATTAACATTTACTGAACCTGTGCACAAAGCAATGGATCACTGTCTTTAGTGTAAAGCATCAAGGTGGAGAGAGAGAGAGAGAGAGAGAGAGAGAGAGAGAGAGAGAGAGAGAGAGTCTGTTTTGTTTCACGGGTGAATGCAGTTCCCCTTTTGTTTCCTGCTCAAAGCCTGGTGGATTGGAAACACATTTTCACCCGAAGTCTGCACCTCATCCCTGATGGCTCACACAATCACACACACACACACACACACACACACACACACACACACACACACACACACACACACACACACACACACACACACACACACACACACACACCCAGGCGGAGACCTGCACACACAAATACAAAACAAAAAACACACAGACAAATTCGCTTGACTCTCTTCTTCACTCGCACACACACTCTTCCTACTTCTTCTTCACACAAACAGCCAAAGGCCAGTGGTAAACAGCCATTTGCTTTAGGCCGCCGTCCTGATAATCAACCTCTAATCAAGGGCTTATAGCATCGTTAAGGCTTGTTAGGGCTCATTGAGCATTGATTTATACACTGTGTATAGATGGTTTCATCCCACTGCCTCATATTCATGGGGACATTAGGAGATGGACATTGGCATTTGCATCGATATATTGCTCTTGCACCCTCTAACCCCACACTGAGTCTGTGTTTGCACACGTGTGTACTGACTATTTCCTCGACGTCTGTGTGTGGAATAGCAATCTTGATCTCATCCTGTAATTTGCTAATTACCATAATCATGCATGACATTGTGACGGCAACACCCCCCCCCCCCCCCCCCCCACACACACACACACACACAAAGACACACACACTAACATATGAGCACTTTCATTGAGGTGTAATTGCCTCCAGCAAGTTGATAGGTGTCATCTCAACTTAATATCCTTTTGTCTGAGATCACACACTCCTGGTGTTTGTTCTACGTGTAATTGCACTTTGTGAGTCAACGTGTGTGTGTGTTTGTTGTGTCCCCACAGGTGAAAGTGGATGACACATCAACGTCGGACTTCCTCTCAAGGCAAGCTTTTAATTTGACAGCAGCAACAATAAATGTTTTCAGCAGCACAAATGTTGTTCGCACAGAGTGGCGGTATAAGTATCGCTTATGGGCTAAAAAGGTGTGGCAAATTAAAAACGCTGTGTAGGTGTCTGTGTAGCAGCTATATCAGTGACTGACACCTGAGACTTAATTACAGCAAAACATAATGTTATTTTAGACGAATAAATAATTACATGGTTTTCTTATTTCCCATTTTCTTCAAGCATAAGAGATGAAGCAGAAGGTTTGGAGACCCAATGCAAAGTGAGAGCAAGCAGCAGTACATGCTTTAGTTCCAAACAGCACAATTCTTCAGTCACTCACAATATGCTGCAGCACCTTGACCTGAACCTAAGCATGCATTTACACTGTGTTATCAGCAAACACCACCAGCAAAAAATAACTGCCACCACAGAAGCTCTCTCTCAATACACAAAACTGTTTTGTCGATTCACTGAGGTGACTGAATGACTGCTTTGAGTCCCTGAAGTGTTATTCTATTGTAAACCACTGTGCACAGGACAGCCCATGAATTCCTCATGCTAATCACAAATGCCTTTAACTGAATGTAGTGGCGGAGAAAGGTCCTTTCAAATCCTTCACTCAGTAAAAGCATAACTGCCACACTGCTAAACTACAAGTTCAACTCATGCATTCAAACTTTCACTCAAAATGTACTCATTCTGCAGAAGGATGGTCTCTGTCATGCATCTTCCAGCTAACTCAGTGAGACTGCTAAATGATTCATTTAGCTTAAGAAGCTTGTCAGAAAATTGTACATTCAAAATCACCAAATTTGGGGATACATGCATCCCATACATTTTTTTCCATGATGCCTCCAACACCAGGAACATGTGGCAGGGCATTACAAGATACGTAGCCCCTCCTGTGTGCGATGAAACTGACTTCCTCAACGATCTCAACATCTTCTTTAGGAGGTTTGATGCACTAAACAACACTCCTGCAGTGAAAGCTGTTCCCTGGCAGGATGAAGAGGCACTCTGTCTCAACACAGCTGATGTGTGGAGGTCTCTGAGGAGAGCCAACTCAAGGACGGCTCCAGGCCCTGACAATATACCTGGGCGGGTGTTCAGAGAATGTGCAGATCAGCTGGCTTACGTCCTAACAGACATTTTTAACACCTCTTTGCATCAAGCCAACGTCCCTTCATGCGTCAAGTCTGCCATCATCATCCCAGTGCCCAAAAAACCCCAGATCACATCACTCAATGACTGATGAAGTGCTTTGAGAGGCTGGTAAAGGAACATATCACCTCCAGACCCCCCCCCCCCCCCCCCCCCCCCCCGCCCCCCCGCTCTCCACCTGAGCGGATGCCGTTTCTGGACTTCAGTTCAGCATTCAACACCATCATCCCTCAGCATCTGGTAGACAAACTGGGACCCCTGGGCTTCAGCACCCCCCTGTGTAACTGGATGCTAGACTTCCTCACTGAAAGACCTCAGTCAGTGCGTGTCGGACAGAACACCTCCCGTGTCATCACCCTCAGCACAGGATTCCCTCAGGGTTGTGTCCTGAGTCCTCTGCTGTTCACCCTGATGACACATGACTGCGTCCCTAAGGACCACTTTGTGAAGTTCGCAGACGACACAACAGCGGTGGGCCTCACCAGGGACAACAACGACCTAGCCTACGGAGAGGAGGTGGAGCAGCTGGTGGGCTGGTGCAAAGTCAACAACCTGATCCTGAACGTGGATAAAATCAAAGAGATCACTGTTGACTTCAGGAAGAACCAGCCCGGTCACGCTCCACTTCTCCTCAACAGCACAGCTGTGGAGGTGGTCAGCAGCACCAAGTTCCTGGGGGTGCACATCACAGACGACCTCACCTTGTCTTTGAACACAGCGTGGTGAAAAGGGCACAGCCACGCCTGCACTTTCTGCTCAGGATGAGGAGAGCCCACCCGCCCCCGCCCATCCTCACTACATTGTACAGAAGCACCATAGAGAGCATCCTGACCAGCTGCATCTCTGTGTGGTGTGGAGGCTGCAGTGCTACTGACTGGAAGAATGTGAGGACAGCGGAGAAAATCATTGGGACTTCTCTCCCCTCCACTCAGGACATTGCACCTAAACGCTGCATTTCCCGTGCCGTTAACATTATCAGGGACTCGTCACATCCCCGCCATGGTCTGTTCTCCCTGCTGGCTTCTGGAAAGAGGTTCTGCAGCATTCAGTGGAGGACCTCCAGGTTCCTCCAGGTTTCGTTGATTTCGTTCAGTGTACACCTACTGTTTTACTGAATGACAATAAAGTTTGTCTAAAGTCTAAAGTCCATCCCACTGGACAGGAAGGGTATGCAGAAAGTGAAGAAATACTCTCCAGGTTTGATATAACCTCTTCAGGAGAAAATGTCTGTGGATGCGCCATAACATCAAAAGCAAATGCAAGAGGCAAGGTAAACCCATTCAGTCATTATTTATACATCTACTGGATCATCTGGGTAACAGTGAGGACAAGTACAGCGAGTTTCACATATAGTCATTTTATTTCCATAGTTATTTACTCTAGAAGGAGCAGGCTTGGCTGTGTTAGCCGCATCAAGCAGGCTACTTTAACGTTTGATCTGGAATTAGTCATGATATGAATATTCCCACTTTTTTGACACAGTACTTCCTCGAGGAAACATCGAAGAGGTGGGGGTACTGTTGCCACAGCTCAATGGACTTTTACTTTCTTTAGCTGTCCCACCTGACAGCAGTAACCTCAACATCCCTCCTCCTCCTCTGACAGGTCGCTTAGCTACACGCCACACTACACAACTGCAGACGTTCAATTGTGGTTCATTACCGCCCACAACAAAATCATTTCAAAATCGGGCTGGATTCATGTAGTCTGATCCAGACATATAAGATTTAATTGCTGGTCTTTAAACTGCAAATGACTGCATGTGCATGTTTTTTGGATGGTGAGGCTTCAGGCGATAAACTCTCCTGTCTTTGTTGGCACAGATTTTGGTTGAGTTAACAATATGTATAACCAACCTGTTTCATGCTGGACTTTGGTAGCCTGGTCCTGTTCGGAACGTATCATTTACATTTAAGGCATTAACTGTATTTTAATGCTTCAGAGGTGCTTTTTAAAACAACACTAACAATGAATTTTATAAATCTCCTTTGTACTTGCCAATTGGAATAATTGGCCTGCTCGTGTAAACAGCACTGCAATCACACATCTGATTACTGAATGACCCTTTATAGATGAAAAACAATACCTCGTAATAGTTGATATAATGAGTATAATTATTAGCGTAACCTTCACATTATGCCAAGTGCTTCTGTGAACTTTAGGAAAACCCCTTTTGGAACAAGTTGGTTTGTACAAGAAGCAAGTGACCAAAACTTAAAGCTAACTGATGTGTTTCACATTGAGCCCTGGCCAGTGCACTCAGGGGTGCTCAACTAATGGCATTTTAAGCTTAATGGCCTTAGCCAAGCACAACTGAATGTTTATAAAGCTCTCATTCATCAGTGGAGTTTATTCAGCCGATCCTAATGGATGTCTTCTGAAGTCATGCTAAATGAGGTGGTTGTTCTTTAAATCTGCTGGTTAAATGGTTCTCACATCTTCGGCTAACTGCAAAGTGAGGGAGAATGTGTTTTATTCATTTTGTCTGTTTGTTTTTTTCCCATTAGTTTATCAGCAAGAAGTTTCTCAGAGTAATGAGGCCACAGAGGCAGGTGAGAAAAGTGCACTATAGGTAAAAGTGAACTGATGGCCTTAAATCTCCAATGAAAATAAACTTTTCAGGAATGAAGGTGCGGCAGCTGAGCACGCCAGCAATGTTAACATCAGGGAGGGGGCGTGACAAAAGTAATGGGGTCAGAAATCGTGCCCAGCACTTCTCCCTGTGGACTTTATAACCTTTAACTTCATCAAGGAAAATACAAACATTGTGCATTCATACAACAAAACGGGTAAGAGAGATGTATGTTTGAGAGAATGTAGAAACCCACGGAGAAGAACTCCAAGCTTCATGTTGAGAGGCTTAACAGGATTGCATTGATTTTAAGCCACTCTCTGCGAGGTGCAGTCACGGCAATGAGCTACGAACAAGTTACTTGTTTTCGCTTTCCTTTTAATAGAGTTTCAAAGGGTAAACAGGCAAATCAAAGGCAAAAAAACCCAAAAACAAACAAACAAAAAAAAACATTGGTGAGGAAAAAAATCGAATAAATAAAGCATTTGGGAAAAAATAGCAAGCTTAATTGGCTGGATGATTTACTGTTGTGCGCAGTACGTTTGGAACCAGATATTTCACTTTTTGTTTCTGTCTGTCTCCCAAACAAGATACAGATAAACAGAGCAACAGAAACATGGACAGGGAGTTACATAAGAAACTCCAGGACTCTGCTCTGTAATGAGCTGTAAAAGCTCCCTGGCTGTGCCGTCTCCGTCTCTGCCTCTGTCTCCGTCTCTGCCTCTGTCTCAGTGTTCCAGTGAATCAGTCGCTGTATGATTTCTGCTCTCCTTGCTTCATGCTAGGGGTCAGACAAAGAAGACATGACCAAGTCACAACCCAGAAAATAATTTAGCTTCAGTTTCAGGGTAATAGATTATTTATTTATTTATTTATTGTTGAGAAACCCATGTAGTGTTCAAAGTGGGCCATTCTGTCCATTTCATAAAATGTAATCACAAAATGATATCACAGTTTCAAAGAGTGGAGAAACACAGCGAAAACAATAATAAAAAATATATTCAGTAATAGTCAAATTCGAAGAAGCTTTATTGGTGTATGAAAATCAGACATTTACACACGTGAAACAAAAACAACAGAAGAATGTGCATAAACAGCAGAATTTGTGTCTTACTATGATATTAATCATCTTAGAAGTCCTCGAACGCAGAATCAGTTATTAATTTATAGACACAAACAGAAATAAGCAATTGTGAATCGATGCAATTATTAATGCATGTTTGCTATTCAACATTTTCAGTTATTTTAATAATGTTTGTCTGGATATGAATATTCACTAACTGGCCTATTACTATCATTATAAGAGTGCTATTACTGCTTAGACGCATATTGGTTAAACCAAATGTTTTCACATTGCTTGCAACTAATTTTCTGCACTTAACTCCTGACTGTACAACAGCACCAACCCTTTTCCATGTTGGTCCTCATTCTGCCAGCACAAGTCTGCAATGCCAGCCTGGTATGTAAACATCCTCAGTCCTGTGAAAATGGTCATTGAGGCACCTTGAGGGGCTCAGTTGTTTCAGAGTTTGTGCAGTAAATGGACTCACCTCACCTCCCACTGCACAGCAGTCTGAGACAGCCATACTCTTATCTCCCAGGTTATCCAACAAATATTTAATACTGAACCGACGCTGAATTCTGATTTAGTGTTTACTGTCAAATGTGTCACCATGTCAGGACAGCTTGTGGTCTAATGTCGTCCCTGTAAAAGCTACAATCAGTTTACAAAGCAAATTTAGACTAAAACCCAACTTTCATTCCATTGATAAAAGTTTAGAAATGCAAATGACCCAAGACGCTCCTTTGTGGGTGCAGCATTGTAGATTCTTCCCTCAATGAAACATCTCACATCTATGATTGAAAGCGGTTGCATTTTAAAAGTGAATGCACTGCTGCAGCTAACCTGTTTGTTGCAACTTTGTGACTGTTGCTCAGTCTTTTCTCCTATTCACTGTCATTACAGGTTTCACAGTGCCTTACGGTATTGAATTCTTTGAGATCAACCACTTGCTGGGAGCAAAGAAAGCAAATCAGGCATGAGGCAAGACTTTTTCATCAAATGCAATCAAGCCTCCTTTTCAGGTGTTTGTTTTTGTCTTTTGCTTGTAAAGCTTGTAAGATACAAACTTGAACGTATATTCACGTGTGTTCGTTCACTCAAAGTTGGGAAAGGATCATTACAGTGCAGACAAATCAAACCAATAGTGTATGTTGAGCCATGTCACAACATTGCTTGCAATAAATTTAGATTAATCAGTTACCAAGCATGTAATGGGATTAATTGATTAACAGCCATGACCGTTTTTGCATATTACAAAGTATTTTACTCATCACTCTGCATGCTTGAACAAATTAGGTGAACCACATATGTTTCGTATGTCTGTGACATGGAGAAGAAACTCACTCACCAATGAACCGCAGTTCTCTCCGGTTCCAGTTTCCACGGCCCTTTTGCCCTTTCACATAAGATAAAAACGCATCAAGGAAGGCCTAACTGTCCTGTGTGACTGAGTGTAGGTCTTTAAATAACACTGTTGTTAATGTGATTAGTGCTAAAGACTCCAGGATACATGGCAAAGGCAGAGAGTCTGTCACCCAGAGGGAGCAGAGGACATGTCTTATCCCCAGCTGTAACCCTTAGGGGTAAAGTGACTGTGAGAAAGGAAGGGCAAGGCTGATGAACACATGCATAAAATATTTTCAGTCACCTTAGATGGCCTCTCTCTCTTGCACAGACTCTTTGCCCCTCTTTCATCGCGACCTGAACGAAATCGATAAAATCAGGAGCTATAACGTCCCAGTGCTCGAGATAATACCACAAAAATGACCTGCGTGGCTTACCATCACTCCAGGTATCAGCCTCAGACTGGCTCTGAACTATCCATTCACAGCATGGGGTTTGAGGCAGACAATGTGCGGGATTGTCCTTCCTCCAGAAGGATTTGTCATCATTCATCTGTTTGACAGCCTGGAATCCCATCACTGTGACAGCCGGGGGTTTGTGAGTGCGTGAAATGTTATCACACGTGGATGTGGAGCATTTCTGTACAAAAACATGCACACGTGTGTGAAAAGGCCACATGACCTCATCTCAGTCTGTGGAGACCCTCTGAGCATTTCACATCATCACTCAAACTGTAAGACTGGAGAGCAAACAGTATGATGCAACATGCTTTGAAAGGCATCCATGCCAGTGGATTTCATGTACAGGCTTGAATCAATGTTCTCTCAGCAGGGTGAAGTGGGATCTGGCCCTTAAAGCACAGGACTCACATTTCACTCTCTACTGTCTTACTGGTTTGTTTAGAAGTGGTAGCTGTGAACGTGTTTGTGTAAATTGTTTATGCATTGTTAAAGCTGCACCAATCTTTATTTTTACAGTATATAAATAATGGATCAAATTGTTATGTTTGCTTGAAGTGACAAGCAAACTCCCTCAACCTCCGCTCTACCTTAATCCTTGCCTCTTTTAGCTCATCATTGTTTTGGGTTTACAGCCCACAGCTTGGGTTTTCCTTCAATTTCCCTGCTCAGCCACAGCAGGCTGCTGTTCAGCAAAAAAGCTCTGAGTATGTGAGTGTTAGTGACTTGCTAGTGAATATAATGGATCATTTAACCACTAAAAAGCCAGATATTCCCCTCAAAACCCAACTAAAAGAAGTGAAAATTGGACTTAGGTCAGGTGGACTAATGCATGCTGTTGCTGTGTCTGCTGGAGGTGGAAAAAAACGCAGTCGTTTGCTAACCTGCTAACATGAGAGAATATGTCATAGTTATGACGGTACTTGCCGAGGTTGAAGCACATCCTGGGAATGTCAGTGACAAGAATGTGAGCTGATGATTTAGCTATAGAAACATTTATTAGAGGTAGAAGTACTCTTGAAGCTGAAACTGTATTGTTGGTCATGTTAAACCACATCGGTCGAAGTCAAAAACGTTAGTTAGCCTAGCTGACCTGACAAGTTTGCATCTGTCATACAGAGGCATAGGAGGAAGATATTCCAAGATCACGATCCCTTGATCTTCAGTGAATAGACGTCAATGGCTTTTGAAACCTCAGATTAATGAAATTCTATTTGTAGGTTAATAATACAGTGAACTCTATTTGCCATCTACAACATGTCAGTGGTGTGAAGAATCGTGTTTTTTTTTTTTTTTTTCTCCACCCATTGAGGCTAAATCCAGTGACTGAAATTAATTCTGTCTGCAGAGCACCTCTGCCTCCAAATGTGAAAGAAGAATATGAGGTATGCTGCAGCAAAAGAGAACACATCTTTTGCCCCAGTATGGCAGACTGGAGTCAGCACTAAATCTAAAATCAAAGTTGCTCTGAAACACCCCCAGCAGGCAGTAGGTGCCAGACACCAGAGAGAAAAATGGGAATGGGATATTGTTGGCAGTGGGGATGTGAATGAGGGTTTGATTAAAGTAACCCTAAAGGAAAATGGACAAATAGTAGGATGTAGCAGGCATGCAAACTGAGGTAGAGAGGTGACTGGTTGGTGAACCGAAATTATGACATGATTGGATGTTGCCTGCCTGGGGAGAGAAAAGATTCAGGGGGAAAGCCCGCACACTGACACACATGATTCACTGTAGTAATTCATTCTGGAGGAAACACTGTCATGATGATTCCACTTTTTCTCCCTGTATAATTGAGAAATTATGGTGAAACCTTAACAACTAAGGGCATGGCACATCAGATGAATACCTGCACATTTAGTACACAGACACACGCAGTGTGTCTTGTCATGTGCACACAGGCAAATGAATGAACATGTGGGAATGCATGCCCGGATACGTGTGCTTTGACAGCTATAGCAGCAGTCTCTAAGCTAAACCTGACAGCCTCTGTCTCAAGTCAGATTTATTGTGAAACCATACGAATGTTTACGCATTTATATACAAACCAACACATCACAAACATGAAACCATGCTGCATACCCACTGCAATCAATCACCATATTGGGGCTCCACTCCCCAAACCACCATTACACTGTCACATGCTGCTGAACAGAAGGCTCTGATTGGTTAAGAGTGCTGTTTCTCAGGTTGCCATTTATTTCTTGCTGAGATATGACCTTGAGCTCTAGCAGTATTTGCATGATCACAAAGTCATTCATTTTCTCCATGAACCAGTGGAGGGAAAAGGATTGTTACATTGAAACATATCAGTAAGAAGTGATTAGAGGAGGGGTGAAAAAGCTGACATTTGACTTTAATTAGAGGACGCACAGCCCCTAGGAATGGAGAATTTTAGAGGAAAATTTGAGAGAAATTACCTGCACTCCATTTCAGAAGGTACAATTGAATATACTGCCCATTGAGTATGAGTGATAGAGCCATTTGGATAATGAGGAGCATATTCTAGGCCTGATTAAAGGCTGGGCAGGGTGGCCTAGTCTTTAAAGACACCAACCTTACACCCCAGGACCCACGTGTATCAGCCAAAATCCATCCTCTTTAAGCACCGCCAGACCATTGTCACAGATGGGACATGCGAAATCAGGTTATTGTACGTTGGTAAAGTAGCTTGGAGGGTCACAAGAGCTGCATGATTTCTCTATGAATCAGTCACAGACATTGACAAGCCAAAGACTGGAAACAGCCCAGTGATGAAAGAGGCAAACAGAAGCTGGCACAAACTGTGCCAAGCAACAGATGTCAGCTGGCAGACCACCACAACATTGGTCATAAAACAGCCATGAAGGAATCTGCAGCTTGTTGTGCTCTGACAGAAATGTGGTATGCAGCCAGGATCCTTGCAGAAATTTCACTTCACTCAGCAGAAAAAAGAAAAGATCACACTACAGTAGGTGAAGGAGTAAAGCATCAGGTAATGGACGGTTTTTGTGATATAGTGTACCCAAGATGTTTTGTATTGTAGTTGTGGCATGAAGGGCGTGTGCTGCGTGCAACACTGCAGGTTGGCTGTGGTTGTGTGGTGTTGTGGCAGACGGGGTGAAACAAAGAACAGCTTGTTGAACACAGAGAATTACCGCCTGATTCTGCCGTTCCTCTCAGCTCGACTCATTGTTTTGGTTCAGTCTCACTGACCTCGTCTGCGTTGTTTCAACACCAGTGTGTTGTCCATCCCCTCTTCCTCCTCCACGTGCAGACTTTCTTGCTTTACACACAACGTCACCTGACCTCTTCCTCTGTTCCTGTCATAATTACTATGGCCACTGGAGGTTGCCGCCTAAAAATAACATAAATATGGGTCATAATAACCTGCTTGCACTGATGACCCATATGGCCATGTTTCTGGTGAGGGTTGGACAGTCATAGGCTGGTATGTTTCATTTACGGTTTGTTCTGCTTCTCCTTAGTTATCAAAAAAAGAAGAGCAGTTCTCCATCAGTACTGAGGAGGTGGCTTGTTTAGTTACATCACAGCTGGATTAAAGGGACTGGATGAACAGGCATACTGAGAAAAAAGCACAGCAAAGCATACTTTTTATTCTGCCCATAATTCATTTTGGCATTTCCTAACTGGGAATACTGTCTTATGAGTTAATCTTAATCCTTCTGTTGCTATTTGTGTACTACTGACTCATTTTCTGAATGCAGACATTACTGTGTTTATTTAGGCTCTTTTGTGCATAAATGTGCAATGTGTGTAGCAAGGCATACTTGTAATTGCAAGACAATAGCCTCTGTCTCTGGTTGTTTCTCCTCTCCCTGCCTTTATGGGGGCAGAGGGAATTCATCAAATAGTGTCAACATCAGTGGCATCTTGGCTCTGCGTGCTGTCCGTGCGTTTGTGTGTGTTTCAGACATGTTTACTTTCCCCCAGGCAGACAGAGCAGAACCCCTGCAGACCCATATGGCCTGGCATATGGCTTACCCTCCACCCTACCCCTGTGCTTGCAACACACACACACACACACACACACACACACACACACACACACACACACACACACACACACACACACACACACACACACACAAGCCAGCCTGCTGAAGAAATAATGTAATGTAGCCATGCGGGACACTGTGGCATGATGCAAACAGGTAGACAGAACAACCCGTCCTGCCCTGAATCCATCAGCACTATCTGGACTTTGTGGGTGTTCAAAACAGAATCAGACACAAGTGCATTCTGTCTCTTTCTCGCTCTTTTTTCTTTCAACAGGGATGAAACGCTTCATTTCATCTCTCTCATTGATTCAGGTAGATCTATCACTGACTTTGGAAAGCTCTCTCTCCAGTTTGATCTCCGCAGCTGCCTCTCCTCGCTTTCTCTGCATAACCAGTGAGGCCGCTGGACTTTGATGAATCTTTGGCAGCCTTGTCGGCATAGTAACTGCTGCTACAAAAAGTCTCCATGTGCAGATTTTTGGGGGGGCTAAGTACTGACATGTGCTCTCCGGAGAGCAAATAGACAAACATTCACACATGCACACACAAATACGCAAACATAGTTTCCCACTTCGATCCACTCCACTCTCCAGTGTGTAAAAGCAAGCTCAAACTCCCTGATGTGTGTCTTTGTGTGTGTGTTACCATCCTCTGTTGATGCATGTGCAGCTAAATAGAAAATTTGACTAATACATCCCTAATTAATATACAACAGATTCTAGTGGGGAACACTTACCACACACACACACACACACACACACACACACACACACACACACACACACACACACACACACACACAGAGTCACTAACAACATGTTACCTGCCCATGCAAGTGTTTTCCATTCATCACAAACACAACAAATGAAGCTCCTCATTTAAGAGGCAGAGCACTTGTACCCCATCAGCTGAACAGCATCAACTGATTCTTAATGGCACTAATTATGTTGAAAACAAGTCGCTGACATGTTCTTTATAACCTCTTTCACCCCTCTGAACCCTTTGTGTCAGTGCTGTTTACTGCCTCAAGCTATTATTACTGATTTTTCTGATGTCTCCGTCCAGTATCACCTCTCTTTGTGGTTTCCTATTAATGCTGTTATGAGAAAGTCTTAGCAGTTTATTTTTGGTTAATGTCTCATAGAAAAAGGCATGGTTTAGGCAGGCTGAAGGAAACAAGGCTATGACTGATGTCACATCTGGGGTGGTGGTGGCTCTGACCCATTAGTTTCAGCTGTGGGGGGAGATTTTTGCGTTTGAGTTGCACTGGACAGACCACAAGGAAGACAAAAAAAGAGTTTGTCTTCCTTAGGCACGATTAGGTCACATTTTGTAATACAACATGCAGGGTGAGCCACTGGGTCATGGGCTTGCAAGCCTTACATTTAAGACACGAGTGTAGGTTAGCATAGCAGCCACTGTAAATTTCCCATATGTCAGTAGTAAATATCTGCTGTTGTCTGTTCTCTGCACCCTTGTGGGGTCTTTACCGCACTCCATGCTGATCCTCACATGCAATGTTTGGTTCATGCAAACAATCTGATCTATTTTAATGCTCACTGAGGCTTAATTAGTACTGATGTCTTATTGGATTCTTCAAGAAAGTTTCATTTGTGCTAAACTTGCATGGAGTCTGTAAGTGCTAATTTTATTTTATTTTTTTATATATTTTTTTTTTTAGAATTTCCTTTATTTGTCACATTTTACACACAACATGCAGTTGAGGAGGAAACTGTACACGCCATGCATATGTGAAATTCCATCCCGCTATTTGACCCATCCATGGCAGACCAGGAGCAGTGGGCGCCCAGGGACCAGTTCCTTTTCATCACCATTGGTCAGGTGGTGATCTTCTTGCATGTTTTTAGTGGGGGTATTTTTATGGAGGATACCCCAGGTGAACACGGGGAGAACATGCAAACTCCACACAGAAAGGCCCCTTATTTTTCCTCAAGCAGCAGGCATCAAAGGCATGGTGGAGGACACACCCAGCGCCCACAGCGAGATTTGAACCGGGGACCTTCTAGCTGTGAGGTGACAGTGTTACCACCGAACCACCGTGCCACCATCGGACTTGATTTGATTTTATTGGGAACTCTTTGAATCCACAGGGCTATTCTTTCAAGAGTCCTTGGATCAGTCACCCTCAGTTTATTCCGCCATTGAAATGTTTGTTTCCCAGTTTTCCATGCTGAAAAAAAAAATGCATGTGAAAAGGAAATACAAACAAATTGCATTTCTCATTCAATGTGAAAAATCAATCACACTGCGCTGTCAAAAAGCAGAAATGATGGTATATTTCTCTGGAAAACACCAACAACAAGATGGTTTTGTTTTGTACCATAAAGCAATGCAGCAGATGCTCTGTGGAAAGCACTGGACATTTGAGGCAAATTGAGTACAATGTTCACTATAGTGGTGGATGGTGTCAGTCTCAGAAATGCTTCACTTTCTATTCTGTAATCAAATAAAAGTTATGTCTCAAACTCATTGCAATATTTTATTGGTGGTACTGTAATACACACCAGGCTTTAACAAATGAGTTCTTCTTGAGCTTTTATGTAAATGTTTGAATAATGGCACAGCTTTGAGGTAAAATTTGATGTTAAAATGTGCTGCACAAGTGCAAGATGTATTTTGTATGCATACAGTCATATTTACCTTGTAAAATAATCGGGGGTGATGGACCTGAACTGTTATTCATTTCCATTGTGTGATCAGTTTTATTCTAATTAAGCTACTTGTCAGTTATTAACATGCTTTGTTGCAAATCAAAGTTGTCCTACAGAAACTTGGATGTTTGGTAAATGCCATTTCCTGAGCTGTAAAACCCTTAGATTACAGTGGGGACAACCACTTTTGCAGCAGTTTTCACATCTGTCTAACTTCATTTGAAAATCAAAATTGTTTTAATTGACCCACTCAATTTCTGCACTACACAGCAAAGTGCACTGGAAGGCTACAGCATGTCGATGACACCATTCATATCATCAGCTCAACAGTGATCACATGCAAGAAGTGTTGAAGAAGTGTGATCACACCATTACTGTGATAAACAGCACATGACAAATGGGCATGGCAGGTACAGTGTAATGCGAGAATGGAGACAGGGCAACACTAGCCTGCCCTCACTCATGTATGTCTACAAAGGATGTCAGTTAAAGTTGACCCGAGAAAACACAAAGATATTCAGTGTGTGGGAATCAGTATAATCAGTGAGATGTAATGAAAGAATCAAAAGTAATTGTTATGCAGAAAAAAGCCGTGCACATGTACATGCATGCGAATGGACCACATCCACTCTTCTGAGAATAACGATTGGATCTGTGACATCCCATATATTAAAACATCCAATCTCAGAAATGTTCCATCACTTCAAATTCAATTAATCACACTCCACCTGTAGCTGGAGACAGGGAGTGTGAGAATGAGAAGGAGGAAAGTAATTGGTGAGAAATAGAGTTGGCTTGGTAAGCGAGCGACCGTCATGTATGTCCCCATGCCGTATAGGAATTTTTGTTATTGTAGATGAATTGGCGTCATGTACTCAACTTGTTCTAATGATTGTGACAAAACAAGTGTAAGTAAGCAGTGATAGAATGCCGGTGTGTGTGTGTGTGTGTGTGTGTGTGTGTGTGTGTGTGTGTGTGTGTGTGTGTGTGTGTGTGTGTGTGTGAGTGTGAGTGTGTGTGTGTGTGTGTGTGTGTGTGTGTGTGTGTGTGTGTGTGTGTGTGCGTGTGTGTGCGTGTGTGTGCGTGTGTGTGTGTGTGTGTGTGTGTGTAGTTGAGAAAATGAAGGAGACGGACTGAGAATTAAAAAGAGCGCGTGTGTCATGGAAGCGTCAGATTAGCTCCAGCGAGTGTGCTACAGACGGGAGAGCTCATGCATCAGGGGATCAACTCAGCAGAGTTTTGAATTTTTAATGCCAGAACCAGTCGGCTAACATTACACACTTTTGACATTTTCCATCCACAGCGGTATTATAATTACAATCAGACCACATGATCAGGTGTTTGCAATTTGTTTGTTTGTTTCCACATGTATAAAGTGGTTACAGAATCCTAGAAATTTAAATCAAGGCCAGTTGATATGAGAAACTGAAATATCGGATTTTGCATAAAAATACCACCAATGGATTCAGTCTATTGCAGATTCCTGATATATATTATCATCCAATGCGATCTACAGACAAATGAGCTGAGCATCCTGATTACAGATGAACAAGGAATTCATCATAATTGATGCGTTTCCTGGTGTCTTTTGAGTCCATTATTGTACAAGGACACTTCAAAGTGTATTACCGCACACATATCATGGCCGCCTACTACAGAGGGAAAGAGAAAATCTTCATTCCTATTTTCAAAGTTTGCTGTAATAAGTTAACCCATTGTAATCTCGGTGTGTATACTCTGTGACCATGGTACAGTGGTTATGACTGTCCAACATGTGTGCAAAAGCAAAGCACAATGAATGGATGAAGGAAAGCGCTGATCCATTGATCCTTTGCTTAGTAATAACAGTAATAATCATTTCATTCATTCGGGCATTCTTTCTAGATAGATGTGATCTCTTCAGATTGTCTTGCAGAAGAGCCTCCGTGGTGGTGAGCATTCACAGTGTGATGATGATCACATACAACAACATGACAATGGTGCATTTCCATTAACACAACTCATTTGCTGTGGTTGTCTCAGATTGTAATTGGCTCCTACCGAATTACAACAATCTTTTATTAGGTTTAAAAGTATTATCTATTTTGTCAGTGTTACTGTGCATCATCTGTGTTGCAATTAAAACCATTATTAACACTATTATAATCAGCCCCTTACTGGATTATAATGACCTGTTGTGAGATTACAATTGATTATTAGATTAAAGGATACTATAGATTGATATGCCAGACAGTGATTGCAATTATTATCATTCTTACAGGGAACAATTTTAATAAGCAAAACGTACTACTCAAACCAGTAATGTGATGAACAGCGAGGTGAACGAGATAAGTCAGTTCATTATGGTGTGAACACAGAGGCGCCTCAGTCGGGCTGTGTGGAGACTCTCATTGAGGAAGAAGCTTATCACCCCTCATAGAGCCTGAAAAGCATTGAACATGAGGAAGAAAGAGAGGAAAAAAACAACTTCAATGAAATGTGTCGTCAGTGAAAATATTGTTTCTTTCACCTAATACATGCTTGGATAAAATCAAGGACACCAGAGCAGTGTACATGTAGTGTTTTGGTTTTTGAAGTGGACATACAGGAGCAGAGTGGATTTAAAGCTTCACCTGCGTACACCGAAGTGCAATGGTGGTAGAATTACTTATTTGTGCTTTCCCATCTGAAAAGGTACACTGCTGAAAAGATCCAGTACATGCTCAGGGCTTCACCTGCATAGCCTGATGTAGAGGTACTCACCCTGAGCACTTAAAATGAGATGGACTGCCACTTGTGTAACATCACCTTAGAAACCTCTACTGCTTTGATGGCCACTGCAGGACCCACACCTGCATTCACCAGAAGAGAGCCTGACTAAAAAGAAAATGAACTCAGGCTCACAGGATGAATTTAAGAGGTTCCGTGAACTCTTGCAGGATCCTGAGTGCTTAGCTTAGACAGACCTCATCAGGGGTTAACACCTCCTTTTTTCCTGTCCTCCAGCCACTATTTGACTCTGATTCCAGTCAGAATCAGCACATCTTGAAATAGTGGCTCTGAAGATGTTCCTTTCTTTTTCACCAGCAATCCTGCTACATTCAGAGAGTGTAGTGGTAATCCTGGGTTTTATGTAGCAATATGTGTAACTCATGATTCAAAAATATATCTATATGAGCAGGTTGTATGCAGCTAATCACCCTGAACTGAGTTAAGATTAGATTAGATTAGATTAGATTAGATTAGATTAGATTAGATTAGATTAGATTAGATTAGATTAGATTAGATTTAACTTTATTATTTGCAGCACAGAGAACAGAAAGAAATGCAGTGGACTAGTGTGTGGGAATTAGTGGCATCTAGTGGTCAGGTTGCAGAATGCAACCAACTGAATTCCTCTAACCTCGCCCCTCTGTTTCTAAGCATGTAAGAGAACCCAAAGTAAAACATGATAAACCGCAAAAAACCTCCACAAGAGTCAGTGTTTGGTTCGTCCATTCTGGGCTACTGTAGAAACGTAGCGGTGGAGTCTGTGGAAGAGGACGCACCCCCTCTGTAAGAGCTCATTCTGAAGCCAATAGATTCTCTTTAGTCTTACACACTGGTCCTTTAAGACACCCTGTTTCCTCACAGCTAAAGTATAAATAAAGGAGATGTGAACACCACTCAACATTCCCAAAAATTTTGTATAAACTTGTCTAAATGGCTTTAGAATCACACTGACTTATTTTACACATTTGAGTCTGCTTTTTTTATTTGAGCTTTGTGAAGTCCTTTGAGCCACTCTGATCAAGGGTTTCTTAAAAGAATTTAGATAACTGCATCACTAACATGACCGACAGTTACAGGAGAGGGATGGCAGATGAGGGCCGGCTGAGACTTCACTTGTATTGAATCCTGTTTCTTAAAATTTGTTGATAATCCTTCACCCTGACCATTTGTCAGGGAAACCTTTCAACCATTGTTCCAGAGTAGATTTAAAAGTTTTGAAAAATGAATGCAAGGCCAATATCATTTCAGAGCCCTAACTGCTTGAGAGATTTTCAAAATTGGTATCAATTTGATGAATACTTGACAGAGAAAATGTAATGCATATGAAATGAATTGATCAAGGACCCAAGAACATTCAAAGCAAAATCACTGACTTTATCCTTGATAGGAAAAAGAATTTATTCAAGTCATATATTATGCAGATTGCTTGTAATTTATATGAAAATTTCCACAAAATATTGAACTCACAGTTAATGATACTTAAACGCCATAGGCTTTATTTCCTGATTTGTAATTTCTGAAATGTAAGAGTTATTTCTTTAATTAATGAAAAGCCCATTTTGAAAAGGCTGTTGATGGGGTGCTTTATTTTGCTTTATGTCAGGCATTTCCTAAAATCTTCATTCCTCTTCTTCTCTCCTCCCTCAAATTTTGCTTTTTTCGTGCAGTTCTTCAACCCACAAATTAATGCAATTCCTATAAGCAAGGTGATAAAAATGCATTATGAATCGCCTGCACTTTTGAACCTCACGGTGTGTGAAAATGCATTAAACTTACCAAGAACAGGGGAAGATGGACCAAAATAGTAAGACAGAATGAGGGAGGGCAAGAAGAGGAGACTTCTTAAGAGTGCGTCATCAACAGAAGGAGGACTGCAGTATTTCATACTGATGTGTGTGTGTGTGTGTGTGTGTGTGTGTGTGTGTGTGTGTGTGTGTGTGTGTGTGTGTGTGTTTACATGCATATTAGTGGGAAATGAAGAGACAGAGGCAGCATAGAGCACACACACCCTTCTGATTCATAGACGTGACCATCATATGGATAGATATTGTAATGTTGCACTTCTGGTTTCACATACTTATCTGAAATGAACAGTCTTAGTAAGCACATTTATATGAGGTGACACACACACAGACACACACAGCGTGACTATTAAGAAGACTCATAGTTGATGTTGGTCATCACTTCAGTGCTGTCTCCATTACACTTATCCCATGAATAGCTACTTCATTCACGGCTCTTTATCGCTCCCCTCGACCCCTCTCCCCCTTCCTCTCCCATATCAAATTTTCACCATTGATTCTCCACTTTTTCATTTAGTCACCCTCTCTGAAATGTTTTATCATAGTCTTGCTGTTCCCCTTCACTTATTTATTCCATTTTCTCTATCTGGAGTTGGAGGAACTATCCTGACCAGTATATTTTTCTTTTCAACTATTAATTGGCTGAAAGTCTCATTTATGTTTAAGCAATCAACAACTTAACTTAATTCTAGAGCTTTCGACTACGTCTGCCGTTAGTTAGATAGCTTTGTTGTCTTTTTGATTTCTATTTCACTCTATTTATGCATTATCTCATTACTGTTTTTGTTTCCGTCCATGAACTGTCACTGGAGCCGAACGGCCCATACTCTAAGCCTTTAAACCCCCCTAATAACATTTAAACATTTTTGAATAACAAGATGTAACACACACTGTATAGGTAGGGAGAAAAGCAGTCACTCTAAAATCAGCTGCAGGGCCTCAGGAGAGTTGTTGCTTTCCTTTTCTTTTGGCCTCCTCTCTGTGATGTCACTTCACAAATATTAATCAACATTCCTCTCACATAGGAATAGCTTGAATCCACATTTTGTCTGTAATTGTGTAAAATGTTTGCGTGAGCAGGTTTAAATGCTTCATGAGAACAGGTTGGTGTGTGGGCGGGTGTGCAAGGGCATTTGTGGGTGATTGCTGGTAGATGTGGTGTATATGAATAAATGCACTCGTGTGTGTGTTGCTTTTCAGAAGTGATGCTCTGCAGGCACATAATCATCATTCATCCTCCAAGAGATTTGAGCACAGAGTGGCAGAGTCATCTCAAAGACAATTAGAGAGAGAGTGAGCCTGCACTCAGGTCCGTGCATTAATGTTTGTTACTGTGTGTTATCGTCTCTCTTCCACTGTGAATGAGCTAGTGTGCTGAGAGGAATGTGTCCGAATGGATGTTTAGCCATAAAGGCAACCCTGAGCCTGCAGAGTGGTGGAGACTTTGTTGTTTCTTATCATTCATCTCCCCTTTGAAGAAAATTATCTCCTCAGACAGCCGTCTCCAAAGCAAAAGTCATGCAACATGCTACTGACCCTCTATGAAAATCAATGCCACTCCATTTTCTGAATTTTGTAATACCACTGCTATTTCACACAAGCTACACCCAATTGCATGCTCTTGCCCACTCTCCTCTGTGGATCAACTCACTGAATAATGCACAGACTACTTGTTCAGCCAATCAGGACCTACCCACCAGTCCTATGTGATACAGTAACAGGATGTCTGCAGTAAACAAGTTTCACCTGTGTTTTTTAGTCATCTGTCTAATAATACTTATACTTACTTAATAATAAAAATCAATTCACCTGTCTTGATAGACCACAGAATGGTTTTACTTCCACTCACTCTGAAATGACTAGGTGCCCCCGTGGCTTAGGGCTTAAGATATCATCTATGATAAAACAAACAAACAAACAAAAAACCCAGAGGTACCCCAATGACATCTCGGCACTGCATAAGCAGTCTTTGCCCTTGGCACTGGAGACATGATTCTACTTGGTTTGTCCCCTGGCTCTAGTCTGTATTAGGCAAAATTTAGCTGAACATCACCTCCCTTCATGATGATAACTGGGAGGCTGGTTGCCCTGTTTGTCACCTCGTGCCTCCACCTTAAGGATGACAGAGCACTGTGTGTCTCTGACACTCAGTGAGCCAAACCTCAGCCCTCTGCGGCAGCAGAGCATCATGGTAGAAGTATTGCTTCTCCTCTGCCATCGCCACCTTTGACACGTCTCTCTGTTGCAGAACCAAGAGTATTTGTCCAACCAATGATGAGTCTCAATCAGCAACACAAAAGCCATCTCAGCCCCAACATCTTGATCTTATTGTGCTCGGCCTGCAGACAAGAGAACCACATCAAAACAGTATTTGGTCTCAAAAAATCAGTTGCCTGAATCTGTTTCTTGTCCAGCTTGTTTCACCATTTAACAAGTGGGAGAATGGATTTTTCAGCTTGACTAGTTTGTTTGTTAGCAGTAGCATTTGCCACATTCATGTGCTCCTGACTCTTTTTATGTTTATCAAATAATGAATGATTGAAATTAGCTGAGCCTGTATAGAAGACAGCTGTTTTATCTATTAGATGTGGATGCAAACAACATACAGTATCTTGTACCACAATTCGGTGTGCTTATCGTTAAGGCCACTGCATATCTTGGAGCCACTTTTCAGAGCAAAAGTCTGTTGTCATGGATCGTATAAAAAAATGCCGTTGTCTCTGTGATGCTGCTCATAGGTTTCTGAAGAGCCACTGTGAAGCTCAGTGATAGTAGCTCTGGCCATTGCCATGATTGTCTGTGTCTGACTCAGCCTACACCTAACTCCTGGCTGATCTAAAAATGGGCATAGAAGTGGGGTCCAGGTGGAAATGAATAAGACTGGTTGTTGAAAGCTAGTTCAAAGCAAGTTGTTGAAAGCAATTTGTCACTCAAAGCAGCTGGGTCCATAATTATGTGTAACTTTAAGCCTTAATATAACTTGAAGTTATATAAAGATTCACCCCATATAGTTGACATGAATGGGACAATTATCTCTGGAGACCAAAACCGTCTTTGTATCAGGTTGTAAACATGTTCATTTCTGCTATGAAGTTGGATTACTTAGCATGAGGGTCCAGCCTCAAGTGTCCATTCAAGGAACTGTAGCTTTTGCTACTTCTGCATGGCTTCATTTTTCAGACCCACAGGAGGCTTGTCTTTTCTTCACATCCAGTTTGGTTTGATGTTTCTTTGTAGGTGGCGGAGCTCAAAGCAGATTTTTGTTGCGCATGTGTACCAGTTATGTGTACCACTGATAATATGGCACATTTGAAGCTCACCTTCAGCTCTTCAGAGTTATGAAAGCTGTTCAGCACATCTCTTTTTCCATGGCAAATGGACCTTTGTACTCTCTCAACTGTGGTAATCAAGGCAGTGTCCACACTCGGATTGTGAGGGAACCAAATTTGTTGTCTCATAATTCCCCAAATAGTGTTTATGTCCAGAAGAGCTCACTCCTCAGACTCTGTGCAGTAAAACTCTGGTTCCAGTAAAATTAGTGCTCCATAATCTTGATGCTGATGTTGAAATATGATATGCATGCCTCATCTTGCATCACGTTTTGGCCAATTCTCACTCTTCCTCTTCAAATCCAGTGATATATACCTTAATTGTAATTATCCACAAGTATTTTCCAGCTCTCCCTTTATTCCTTTTAGTAAACTATGTTGCCACATTAGGCAAAGAGGACTTTTCTGTTCACAATTAGAAAAAATACAATCAAAATAGAATTTCAAACAGTTTCGGGGAAAGTTGAGGACTTTCATTTAATCTTTCACCCTTGTCTACATCTGAACATCTGTGAGCCGTTCGCTGTTACAAGAGAGCAACCTTGCCAATAAATGTGCAGTCAAATCTGTATCCTGGCTGTTAATATAAAAATGGCCAACGGTGAGTGTTCTATGTTATGAACACGATGTCCTCTACAATCTCTGAGTTTGTGAGAGAGAGAGAGAGAGAGAGAGAGAGAGAGAGAGAGAGAGAGAAAGAGAGAGAGGGACACTCTGTAATGTGACAAGTAGCAGGACAGTGAATGCATCCCTGCTGTGTAAGTGCCCCATTTAATCATTTGACTGTGTACTTGAATGCGTATAGGTAATGTATGCAGTATGTGGTCTGGCACCCCATCATTTCTGTGATGACCGTTGCCATGTACTACTTGTCTGACAGCAGCTGCACCTCAGTAATGTGGAATGAAGCAGTGAACACGTAGGCTAATGCATGTCTGATGACAAAGAAAAGTGAGAAAAATCTCACCATCACACTTAAATTTTAAACGAATTTTCAGTCACTTTTAAACTGTATTCTGGTGCAACCTGCAAAACCTTCTTATAGGTTTCCAGTTTTTATATTGTTTATTTATTACTTTGTCCTCGGTCAACTTGCATATATTTCCTGTGTAGGTAAACAATTAAATCTCTGTGTATGCACAAAGACAAAACTGCACATGCACATTTTGCATCTGATTTATACATCTGCATACAAGAGCCTGATTTCTACTCTCAGAGTTAACCATCGAGGGATGCAGACATGCCCTTAATCACTTGTTTACACATTAATATGTCTTTATGCTTACAGTTAAGAAGAAGGACAATTTCAGAAATTGTCCTCCAATGATGCTGGAGCAGTTGTCCTTCAGGTCAACCATTACAGACAGATGTGGCTTAATTCATCACAAGTACCTATAAGCCATCATCGCCTGTTTTATCATCATCAATGATCTGCTGCCTTTAGATGGCTGAAGTTTTTCATTCTGCATAAAACAGCTGTGGATAACAGATATTGGAAGAATCGTCTATTTTAATCTATAGGATTAATCCAGATGGATTTGTTTCTGCTTTAACCACATTAAAAGTTGTTTTTGATGCTGATTTGAACATATCTACTGGGTGGAGAGTGTTTGATTAACACACTGTAGTTTGTTCACACTTTAAGCATTATCCCATTATTTCTGTGCAAAACATGAGCCTTCTATTCAGGGTACATCATCTGAGACCCAGTTTATACCAAAAATACTGACAACCCTCTCTGTGCTGCATCATTTGCATGAACCTGCTGACTGCTTGTCCTCTCCTTCTGCTGGTGCACCATGCACTCTGCACTGGGCACCAAGGTACCACATGGATGAGAAAAGTTAATTTCAGGGTCATTATACTGTTTGAGTGCTGCTTATGCTCGTTGTTCCACTGCCATGGAACCAGCTCCCAATTACGTGTAAGAGTACACTGCTATTGCTACATGAACTTGTGGGTATGTATATATGGCCTGAAATATGCATTGGATGTACCATGTAGTAGTCATGTGTGCAGGCCTAATGGTAATTTATACTTTTGGTCCCTGGTTTCCAACCTGAGGTTTCTCTGTAGGGTTGCTTTCCTTGCTGTCTTTCATGAGGAGAGGAACTCAGGAAGCTGGAGTATAGGTGATGTGAAAACTGAAGTAAATGCCAAGGTAACATCTTTACCGGTCATCTGAAGTGTTCTTTGATGTAATTTTAGACTCAGATTAATGGAAATGGTCGTTGCAAGCTGCAGTTATTTCAACTAATTAACAAATCAAAGCAATGTATTGCTGTTGTATTTATTGATGTTACTGTGACTTGATGTTGCTGTCCTGTTTATGTACTCGTTGCTGCTGGTTAATCCTGCATTGGCACTGTCTCACTTGACCTCCTTGATAAATAAAAGTCATATTCCCACGTCTTCTGACATTATTAAAGGACAAAAAGAGAAATCGACATTTGAGCTGTTTGGCCTTCGAAGACTAAATTAAGATCTTAGCTGAATGTGTTCACAGTCCAGTCAATACTTCTATCAACCTGCCTCAAAGAGAACATCTCACGAAAGCAATCACTGAGATTCTTTTCAGGTTGAGCTGGGTGGTGTGCCGATTGCTTGCACCATCAACTAAGAGTGAGACCCACGTGTTTATTTTCCCATTCGTTCAACTGGTTGTGTGCTATTGGCCACAGCACTCTTTGGACCCACTCTTGACACTGCAATCTTCCTAATTTTAATGTTCAAAGGCATCTAGCAGGAACTGACAGCAACGATGCGGGCTGCAGAACACAACCAAGGAAATTATCTTGCCAGTATCTGTCTCTCATCCACATTGATAACTCATCATTACTGTATTTTGTTTGACATTGCCCGACATCCAACAACACTGAGCTTGCACGCCGTGATAAAAGACACTCCAAGGTTGTCACAGGGAGAGGCAGATATTTAAAAAGGGGGAAATGAGGGAGAGAAAGACGATGACAGAAAAAGAGAGGGAAGGGCAGATGTCCACAATGTTGGAGCCACTCAGCAGTCGCTCTCATTAACTCACAGTATAGTCAAGCTGAAACAAGGAACATATGGAGACACACACACACACACACACACACACACACACACACACACACACACACACACACACACACACACACACACCGCATCTTGCTAACCTAGAGCTGTGACACTTACAGGTCACAACATTTATGTGACTGTGTAATTACACTTTGGTTTTATACTGAAAGCCTAATTTTCCAAGTACCGAAGTACCTTCCTAATTAAGCACTAATTAGTTCTGTGTTACTGTATTAGATGCTTAACAACTATGAATCACAATCAAATCACATTATGATAAATGTATGCAAATGTAAAGTGCAGTCTGAAATGACTTGCTGAGTGATTTTTTATTTAAAACAACAATCCATCCGAGGGAGGCGGATGTAATTCAACATTTGAGTCCCTGCATAAACCCTGTGAGTGATGAAGTATGCTGAGCAATCATACATGCTGAGATGCATTTTTTCATAATTCATATATGATCTCTCTCACTGCCTTTCTCTCTCCACCAGGTGTGACGAATGCACTAATTAACTCGACAGGGAGTGAGCTGAGGGGAGGTGAAAGAACAGGGGATCAGGTAAACGAGCACACCCTACAAATGAGCATGTGTGAATATGTGTGTTTTCTACGTGCACTTGAGTGTTATGTCTGACTTAATGTTCTCATTCAGCTTTAATGGCCAGGTGCATCATTATGTGCATGAGAAACTTAGTTAGAAGTTTGCACTTTCCTCTGCCGGACAAAACTCCCTCCAGTCCCTAACTCCCACACAGTCAAATCTGGGGCATAGAAAACAGCCAGCTCTAATGTTATTATAATGTGATGAGCAGATAGTAAAGACCCCATCAATGAAAAACCTGACTTCTGGAGGTGTTCAGCAATGCACCTCACCCTAAGGTTCTCCAAGGAGATGATACAGACCAAAAGTTTCACAAAAAGTTTACCTGTTAGAAATTTGCACTCAAAAAAGGCCCAAATCACTTTCTTCAGCTGTGTGGTAATGTACTGTGAAGTTCTGATGTGACGTGCTCCGCTGCTCATCAGCCTGCAAAACCCCGGCCTATTTCCTTTTTATCAGGTCCACTTGTCATAAAGTCAGCTCCAATCTCCTTTTCATGGGTTCTTTAACAAGCCATATTGTTTTGAATTCTTCTCGAGCCACTGGAAAGTCATTTTTTATTCATGTGTTTTCAACTTCAACTCAATTTCAGTCTCTAAATATTTCAGGTATCTACGATAAGACACTTTATGTTTTAGACTTGATAGCTTATTAAGTCATTATAACCTCTAATGCTAAATTGGAAGATTGGAAAGTTAAACACAGACGGGACGGGAATGGTATTGCAAACTGATTGACAGATGGCTCCAAATCATGCAATGCATGGGCTGAGTTGCTGGCATTCAAAAAATGCCCTTTTTAGGTTGCAGTACTTCAACAAACTTGCAAACACTGCTACCTGCCAGTTCCCTAAGCCTCTATGCCACCTCTTACCTTGGTCTTTTTTCTTTTTCTTTTTTTATTTCCTGTGGTTTTGGCAGCTGTCTATGTCAAATAAAGTTAAACACACACACACACACACACACACACACACACACACACACACACACACACACACACACACACACACACACACACAAGCAAACAAAAAGCTGAATTTGAAAAAAAAAAAAAAAGAATTTGCTGTACGGTCAAATACTGTAGTATCAAACAGTATACTGTGACTCAAATAGAATGTGCATCCCAACTTATTGTAATGTGACTGTACTTAATGCATTGTGACAAGTATTGAAGTAATGCAAATATGGTAAGATTAGTGAGCCAATTAGGAGAAGAAAGTTCAAGTGGTCATTATTATGAGTCATTCTGAAAGCAGTTTTTACCAACCAGCAGCAAGACACTAGCAGCTAAATCCATATGCACTCCCTCATGTCTTAACTCCCTGTAATTTCATCTCACATCGTCAGATCAGTGGACATACTAATACATTACATAAATCTGGACACCTTATTGTCCTTATTGTCTATTACAAATACAACTGAACACAAAGTCACATGTGCTGTTCAACTGTAGATTCATCCTTGTGGACACAACTCACAAAAGTTACCACAGTCTATTTAAAACGTGAAAATGCAAACAAAAGCTTGTTTTCAAGAACTGAAGGATATAGTACACACATACAAGACTTTCAGCTTATCACAACAGATAACTTTGTCAGTGGGGGAGGGGGAGGTTTTGTGTCAGACATTCATGGAAGCAAATGAGAACAAAGAAGAAGGACAAACATGTTACTTTGCTGGCTGCATTGTACACAACATGACAATCAGTATACTGTACTTCACACTTTTTTTTTTCTTCATGTCAAATTTTCAACAATTCATTTGGTAATAACTGGAAGTAAACCTATGCAAATCTGATGTATTTGCAAGCTGTCAAGTGCTGAATCTTATATTTCTTATGGCTTCATTTCACACAGTGCAAGCCATATCCGTCTGCTTTTCAAGAAAACCGCTCTACTCCATGCATTACTGCGTGGCCCTGTAACAGAATTAGCATTTTCTGGAAGCCAAGCATCTGGGCTTTATGCATACCCAGTGCTTCTATTTTTACACGCTGCTTATTATGAGCCTGAGGTCTACTCTGGTGTTGCTTTGTCAGAAATTAGAAGCAGGGAAATGTGTGCAAGAAGATAGGCTTGTGTGTGTGCCCATGCATACATGTGCATGTGAAGGAGAATGTGTATACGTGTAATGTTATTACTCATCCCCGGCTGAATTTACATTGTCCTCTAAGTCAGCAGGGTGGTGCAATAAAGGTGTGTGTGTGTGTGTGTGTGTGTGTGTGTGTGTGTGTGTGTGTGTGTGTGTGTGTGTGTGTGTGTGTGTGTGTGTGTGTGTGTGTGTGTGTGTGTGTGTGTGTGTCTACTTGACCTCCTCTCCACCTCTTCCCTGGGCCTACCACCTTCATTACCATCAGCATGCTTCACACTGCTGCTCTCTGCCCACACACTGATACATACAGTACTACAGTACACAAGACACACACACACACACACACACACACACACACACACACACACACACACACACACACTGACAGCTTCTCTCTAATGATCACATCACCCTCTGTGATCCAAGGATAGTCTCACCAGCAGTCAGCAGGAGCACTGTCCAACTAATCACCTGCAAACTGAGGAAAAGAATCAGTGAGAGAGAGAAACAATACAATGAAAGAGCAGAAGAAGAACAAAAGGATGCAGAGAAAGGATGGGAACATGGGAAATAAGCGAGATTGTAGTCTGTGCAGGACTAGCTTGAGGCTGGACCATAAAGAGAAGGTAAAGTCTTAAGAAATACAAAATCTTTAGTCCTCACATTATTTATTTACTTTTAAACACAAGTATATTTACTTAAATCCATTCTCTGATTAAAATACAGTTATTTGTTATTGTGTTTAGTCAAAATTGAAATTAAAAAGAGACATGTCCCATATATCCATTTCATTAAATCATCTCACTTGACTTCACAGGAAAACTTAGAGGAGTGCAGTGAATTCACATAGAAATAGACAACACGTCCACATACCTAAACAACTGAATAGGTCGATTGCCACTGAGTCTCTAAGCGACATATATGAACATTAGAGAGTACCAGCCATAGACATACCAGACCTTCATCATCACATGGTTTATGTTGTGAGACAGTCAAGTTGCTTAGATTTAAGTTGTTACATATGTTCCATAACTTAAGTACGTTATGAAGTTTAAATAAGTCAACGTTTGGTTGTATTTGTCCTGTAATGAATGAATGTCATCAATAGGGAAGGCAGGCTCACCAAAAAGTCAGAAAAAAATACATTAGTATGTTCAACATCTCATTGTCTTTAATATATAATTATACAATATAATCTAACAATAAAAACTTTTTTTTTCAGTTTAGTGGATATGACATGGTCCCTTTCATTTATATATCCACTTTGACACCAAGCAACACTAAAGAATGAGGCATCTGCTCTTTTACAGGGAATTCCAGGCGTCTCTGGCGAAGGAGGGGAGCTCACGGTTAGGGATGTGACTGAATGTAGACTTATTATGAGTGGATAATGCATTTTAAACAGAAACTAATGGAATTTGAGCAATAATTGTTTTCCCGTTGCATGACCCTGTCAAAGCCTTTTCAGATAATTGATAACAACAAGCACTTTATTTCCAGACTGACACCGCAGTGCACACAAAGAAAAGACACAACAGACAGTAAAACATGGAGAAGTAGAAATATTAAACACAGCCATCATCCAAATCACACGACACCATCTGCATCAAAAGCACAAAGAGACTCCTGCATCTGCCTCCTCTGCACTGTTACTGTAAATCACTGCACATCTAATCAAATAAGGATTGATGATATTTCTGACCATTCATGAGGTCATCTGCAAAATAATTACATTTGACCTTATTGACTACTTATGCGGGCGGCACGGTGACGCAGCAGGTAGTGCGCATGCCTCACAGCAAGAAGGTCACTGGTCTGATCCCCGGGTCGGACCTTTCTGTGTGAAGTATGCATGTTCTTCCCGTGCATGCGTGGGTTCTCTCTGGGCACTCCGGCTTCCTCCCACAGACCAAAAACATCCTCATTAGGTTAATTGATGACTCTAAATTGTCCTTAGGTGTGAGCGTGAGCGTGAATGGTTGTCTGTCTGTATATGTTACCCTGCAATCGACTGCCGACCGGTTCAGGGTGTACCCTGCCTTTCACCCAATGATAGCTGGGGTAGGCTCCAGCCCCCCCGCAACCCCGAAAGGGATAGTTGGGTATAGACAATGGATGGATGGACTACTTATGTGTAGCAGGAAAAATACAACATGTCTTTCTAGTTATCATTAGATTACTCTTGTTGGCCTTATCTGATGTCAAACAATTTGCTACAGTACTACAGGGAACCAGATCATCATAAAATAATAAATAAAATAATAAAAATAAATCATAAAATATAATTATCACTTATCAAGTGATAATAAAAACCCAAACAGGTTTATAGTCAACCTCAAGTTCTCATCTGAGAATCAATGGATGATTAATTTGATCAACTGTGTAATCTAGGAATTCATGTATGTAGTAGTATTGATAGTTATTTTCTTTTTCTTCTTCGCATCATTAAAACTTCTGTTCTAGTCTGATCCTTATTTGACTTGTCTGTCTCTACCCAACTAAAGACATTGTGTATGGGTGTGTGCGTGTGGGTGCGTTTGTGTGTGTGTGTGTGCTTTTCTTTATGTGAATAGATGAGGTGGGTAGAGCGGCTCCCATTAATCTGCCATTTCACAGTCCACAAAGTGCAATAATTTAGGGGCAGAAAAGGCATGCACACACGCACACACATGCACAACCCCCCCCCCCCCCACACACACACACACACACACACATACACACATGTGCGCGCACGCATGCACACACACTCCCTTAACACACTGAAAAAGTGTGGGAGGTGATTGCTGTGACTTCACCTGTAATCACACCACTTTATAGAGCCTCCAAGGCAGTCCACACACACACACACACACACACACACACACACACACACACACACACACACACACACACACACACACGGTGCTGTATATGATCTTTCCCTCTGGATGTTGCCATTACATGCATGCATTACATCGAATTAAAGTTATTAAAGATCAGATGTCTGATAGCCTCCAGAACATAGTGGGCAATATCTGTGTTAGCAAAGTCTGTGTTAGCACACATTTGAATTTGCGTGAGTGTACGGCCAGCCACACGCTGTATGTGTGGGTGCATGTGCGCATATGCAGGTAAGAGGTTCATTACTTGTCTATCTGTGGGAGTTGAGCACAGATGCAGCAGCCATCCAGGGACCATAAGAGACCCTGAAGAATATTAATTAGTGGGGTTTGCCAGAAAACTGCTAAATATTATAAAATAGGAGTAGTGGACAAAACAGGACATGAGCAAAAATGGCGCTCATTCAGGACTTTTAAACCTTAAGTGGTACAGACTGGAGTAAATTATGCCTCTGACGGATAATCTACTGTCTAATCATGTACGGGAATCTTTAAAAACTAAATCGCATTGTGGGCTTAGAAAAGACATCAACTGTTAATTCCATTTTTTTCCCCATTTAAAGTTCATTATTTTTCTTTCCTCCATCGAGAAACATCTTTTAAACAGCGGGTAATTGTTTATCACAGACAGAAAAATGTCCAGATATGGAAGATTAAGTTCTCATTAGTGTTGAATTCTGTGTCATATTTAAGTATATTTAGTTTTGCCAGTTATGGTATGGGTGCAAGCTACTGCTGGTGGTAGCAAAAAAAACAAAACAAAACAAAAAAAAAAACATAATCGTAATTTTTCATGTCATGTTGTGCTTGTTGCGTGAATGTTGGTGGTGCTCACCTGCCATTGTGCTTAGGAAGCTAAGATGGTGCGGTGCTATTATTTTTAGTATGATGATGACAACATTTTATCACAAATGCAAGCACATAAAGTTGTGGCTTCATTTGGCAATTGAACACATACACAGAGACAGCCTCATGGACGCTATACATTGTGCTCAACGCCAGGGCTGTCAGCAGCACTCTCCAAGGCATGCACCACTGGTCTTACCAGCATTCCTCCCAGTGGATAACTAGACAATCATACAACACAGTTTCTGTGTAAAAACAGTCTACAGACAACAAAAATACTCATTATTTACAGTGCATGCACATGACAACATTTTGACCACCAACACCTGAGAAAGTGTGGACAAAACATTGTCACGTCCATGCAGAATGGAAGGAGAATGGGGAAGGAGATAGCAGTGTGCAGGTATTATTCATCATTGACCAGGATTCACTAATCTTTTTTGCAGCAGTCTATTGTCTGTGTCTTTAGGACTCATTGCTTGAAGGACACCACTAGCTGATTGAAAAGCTATTTCCCTTTGAGAAATTCTTCCTTATTTTTAGTCTTTGCTTTTCTTGCTTGGAGAAATACATCAGAGCGTAAATACTGAGGTATTAAGGCATTGCAATTGTTTTTGGAAATATCAAGAACCTCACAGTTTGGTTGCCATCTTGCCTGCAGTGTTTTTTTTCTCCTACATTTCTCCTGCATTGTACAACTGCATTGCTCCCTACATTCCTTTTGTGGCTGGAGAGAGGATCATCTGCTGGATTTTGAATAAAAGGCTTGTTTCTGCCTGAGACACTTTGGCAACATAAAGGCAGTTTGTATTCATTTTTGTTCATACAGGGTGTCTGTATCTGTTCCTGCAACATAGCACACTTTTGTAGGTCCATTTGTGCAGTATATTCACTTATATTTGTGCAAGAGAAAAAAAGAGAGAGAGAGAGAGAGACTGTGTTGGAAAGAGAAAAGTCGAAAAAAGATGTACAGGGCAGAGAGAAGAGTTAGAGGAGCTGCGTAAGAGAGACGAGAGGTGATGTTGGGGGTTTCGCTGGACGCCTCAGCACTCTACACAACGTCAGTCAGCACATTTTTACACATCCTTGGACGTGTTCCAAACCCAGCATCACGCTCTGTCAAGGGAGGACACTGCAGACATTACAGATCATGTTCCAGCACGATAAAGATATAGGCTTAAATAAATCTTTCTTTTCAAGGATCCAGCAGACACATTAAATTATTTCTTAACTCTGTTTGGCACAGATTTGATATTTCCATTGCCTCCAAAACAGAAAACCACAGCAGGAAATGCTGTTTTCATTAGATGACCAAGTAAATGTCACATATATGCACCAAATTGGTAAACAGAGCAGATTTTCTGAACATACAGGAGCAAGTTCAACTCCTCCATCCTCCATGAGGACAAAAAACAGGTGCAACATGCCTCTCACCAGTCCTTTCTTTCACAATTTGGAATTAATTTCAAAACAAACATAATCCCAATAGTGGTAATAAACATAACACTTGCCAATTGTACTTAACTTCTCTGTAGACTGATGAAGAAATGTTCAATCAAAAATTATGAATTCCATAGTTTCAGTCACATACAACATTTTTGTGAAATCCTCATTCTGTTACGATCCCAGCTTCCTGTCTCTCCCTCTCCTTTTTCCCTGTGTGTGTGTGTCTGTCTGTCTACCCCTGGATCTAAGGGGCGTGTCGTATGTGGCACTCGTTTGAATCATGGCGGGAGCAGGTCTTCACAAATGTAATCTTGATTCTTGTTTCAACTGTGTCCTTTTAACAACTGTATCTGTCACCAAGAAATTAATGATAATTCTTGGTATATATTTACATTTTTTTAAAGCAAGGCTACAAGGCTGTTGGTTTAATCTACCACACACCCGTCCTCTGTTATGCCTCTAACGGCATATAATTGAAACCTCATCAATAGCAATCAGGAGTAGAACAGTGTGACTGCAGATCTGACCATAATATCACGTTTTACAGCTTTTACAGCTGTGCAAACGTCATCAGTAATTGACGTCGCTTCAGACTGGCGCTGTGGAGTGAGTATTTTTCATTTCGGTGTTTCGTCTCCTCCGTCCTCACGTCCCTTCCTCGCATCCCTCTTTCATGTCCTCGCTGGGCGGAGCTAAGACGCGAGGAGAGGAAGCGAGTGGAGGAGAAGAGGAGACCAATTTATGGAATGAAAAGCACCCGTGGACTTCCTGCTCCTCGTCGCCGGATTATTCCTCATCCCCATGTCGAATTCTGGTTATTGGTCCGTAAGTACGAGTCTCTTTGTCTATCTCTCTGGTTATCAAAAGTCTTTATTTAGTCCTTCGTTTTTTCCAGCCTCTTACGTGCTGTGTTTTTCTTTTTCAGTGCCTGTCTGCCGCTTCCACGCGTGCCTCGTGCCATACCCGCTTCGTCGGTGCTCCCTTAGTTCATCCACTCCATTTGAGTGCGCCTTTTGTTTGTTCGGCATTCCGCTCATTGAGCATGTTTTCTGTTCTTCGTTTTGTTAATAAATTGTTTACTTGGTTTTACACAATCCCTGCCTCTGGTTCTGCATCTCTGGGTCCTAATACTCGGCGGCTGTATAGCCCTAACACATTCACTGGTAAACCTTGACCTTATGACATCATTCAGACTTGACAAAAGCTCCCTCCACAGCCACGGAAGACATCATACAACTGTTATCACATGCTCAGTTTTCTCTCTCTTATGTTTAAAATTGGTGGAGTTCTCCTTTAATGTCGCACCATCCAAAGTATTGAGTTGCTACTGCACATGACACAACTGAATCCAATAAAAATCATTGTTCCAGTATGTTCAAAAAAACATACAAAAACTCACAATCTGTCCTCTGATCTTCTTCTAAGCCTTCCCTCGCTTGCAACATGGTGGGAGAGCGCAGAAAAACTGTTTTTTCTCTTCAGGGATGATTGCAGTATCATGAACAATAGTTAAAAAAGGAACAAAGGGAACACATTGATTTTCACCACACATTAGTCTGCTTACCATGACAACTCTTCTTGGACTGATTCCTGTGAAGGAACTACATTAATCACTTTCTCTCTCTCCCATTAGATTCTCTCAGTGGGGTGTGGCAGATGCATGCTAAACAACAACACCCATCGCGAATCAAACCCCGCATTCCCTATAGCACCGGCACAGTCCAGTGGAGAATATGGACTGTGGAACACATTTCAGACTAAACACAAATCCAATATAATCCCCTAGACTCTTTAAATCAAACTGCAAATCCCAGTGGAAGTCACTGTGTGCCGATTGTGGGACACATTTCAAATTAAAAACAAGTCAATACAGCCAGACGAAAAAACACTTTACCTCCTGAAAGTGGAATTCTTTCTTTCAGTGCTCCAGTCACACCAATTCACAGCAGGCAGTTTCCACAGTGATACACTGCAAACAGCCCTAAAAATCCAGAGGAATTGCAGTCCAGATCAAGCCAACTGCACCTTTTGGTGAACCATTATGAGAACTATAGTTACTCTCTATTCTCTCTCAGTCAGTGACAGAAGAACATCACCAGAGCTGGTGGTGATTCATGTCTTACTTAAGGACAGGACAGGACAATCATGAGGTCAACAAAGCTGTCCAGTTGGAGTGAGTGTTCAAAAGGAACAGTGCACAAACAAGTGAAATGTCATGACCTGCTCGCCCTCAGAGAGATACAGCATTTATGTACAGCTGTATTATCATAATACAGCAGCCAAGATGTGATAGTGTCACTAGCTGTGTGCCTTTTGGTGCCATGCATATTTAGAAATCATAGAAATCATGCACTTTTACTGAAGAGGGCTGTCCAGATATTTTCAGGGACATCAGCAAATAATAATGTCAGAAAACAGTTTTCATGTTTGAGCACCTTCTTGAATGCCTATAGGCAATCACAGCACTTGCCACACTTACCCTGAGGGCAGTTAAATTACATTCTAGCACAATGCAAATGTCAATGGTAGCTTAAAAAGACAATCCTGGTGGCAGTCAGTGTATAGAATAGAATATGACTATAGCTGTAGGGAATAACCTACAAACTAACCAACTCCAAATTAACACATCAGCTCGGCTGTTACTCTATTAAACACAGATTGGCTTCAGATTTAAGCCGAGGTTGTGAGAAGATTTTTCAGTTCCATAAATCAAAACAGGCTTTTATGCAGTACATCTGTTTAAAGCTTTAAGCTAGATCTATCTATTAACAAAAGCATATTGCTGTAGTCACAACCAAAATCTAATTTAGCAGTAAAACATCAAAGATTTAAGTAGACATCAATAAGAAGAGCATAAATATCTTGGCTCTGCTGTTGTTGTACGTGGTCAGAATCTACTTCCTGCTGGCCACAAGCCTGTAACACACTCCCCTCAGAGGGTGATAATGTGTTAGGACAGCTTCCAGTTCAATACAAGTAAGACCAAAAAGTGTAACAGGTGTAGTATATGAACACAGAGAAGCATGCAGATGAAGTGTGATGGCAAGAAAGCTAGAATACAATTGCAATTGCAATTACAAGTAGTAATTTGGCAGACGCTTTAACCAAAGCGACACAGATATGAATTCAGACACCAATGGCACAGCATCAGGGGCAGGTTTTTTGGGGTTCAGTATCTTGCCCAAGGATACTACGGCATGTGGACTGCCGAGGCCAGAGATCGAACAATCAACCTCCTGATCGGTGGATGACCACTGTACCTCCTGTGCTACAGCCACCCGCCCACCAGAGTAGTTTTAAGACCTTCACAATGTCATGAAGAATTAGAGCTGAATCCTATTTATAAACCAAAGGAAAGAGAAAAGATGGTGAAACCAACATTTGGTTGAAAACAGCAGATAAAAGTAGATAAAAGTTCTGAGGCTACAAACAGGAAGTAATACTGCAGAAGGGCCTTAATGCTGAAATGTGCTCAATTGATTTGCTAATGGTGAAAATGTAGAACAAATCCATAGTTTATCTGAGTCCTCAACATAGATACAACAATTTATGTTTCTTTGGACCATTTCAGGATCTGAGAGATGTTGCACAAGATAGGGGATTAAGCCAGGATTTTGCAGTTATCCTGGATGAATTTAGCCGTGACTCGGTTGCATGAAAGCAGAGGCACATAAGTTACCATGGAGATTTTTTCTGTGCAACTAGCCTTCTCCTGACCAGGCTAACAGACAGGCTTGATTAATCCTGGTGCTATCTGACCGGTCAGCAAAATAAATGAAAAAATAAAAATAAAAATAAAAATAAAAATAAAAATAAAAATAAAAATAAAAATAAAAATAAAAATAAATAAAATTTCTGTGTTCTTCTGTATATATAATTTTTATTAGCCTGCTTTAAAATACCACAGATACATTGCCATTCACTTAAGTAGGTCCACTGTTATTATTTTAATTGTAACCATTATCATTTTTATAATTATTCATGTGATGCCATTATTACTGTTAGGCCTACTGTTCATATTGCTGTCCAAGGTTTGATGAATATGTATATTACTGCACACCTTGAGATGATTAGAAATGGCTGATGAAGTTGCAGAGGTGGTTTCAATTAAGTCAATGCCAAGGGCAATATATAAAGTCCCATTCACATGTGTTTCTTCCTTCACAATTGCGTGCCCTTTTTTGGATGATGTGTTGGATGAAGAAGTGCTTATACTGAGAAGGGTTTTCCAAGGGTTTTCCAATGTGAGAGAGTGTTTCGAGACAGGTCAGACCTGTTGGTGTTTCCTGACAACTACCTGCATGAGAGATACCGATTTTCCGGTGATGGCATCCGATACTTGTGCCAGACTGCTGGGTCCGCACAGCACGGAGTCACACCCTCACCATCCCACAGATGGTCTGTGTTGCACTACGTTTCTTCACGAGTGGAATGTTCTTATATTCGATGGGAGATGCTGAAAACCTGAATAAGGGCGCCATTTGCCGCTACATCAGAAATGTTTATTTGGCACTGAAATCATTGTCACAAGTCTTCATCACCTTCCCTGGCCACAGAAGAATTTCCTACAAATTCTACAAGATTGCCGGTAACATCAATTACAAATTACAAAGAAGTGTTAACATTAGAATAGTCACTGTATGATACTCATTATTTTTTTGTTATAGCTTTTCCTAATGTCATTGGTGCACTGGACTGTACTCAGATCCGCATTAAACGTCCGTCAGGGCCACATGTAAGTGATTTTGTAAACAGAAAATCCTTCCACAGTATCAATGTTCAGGTAAGAATGACTTATGGTTATGGTCAACTACATAAATTAATTCTGTGTATTAAATTACCTTAATAGACTACATCTTATTGTTACAGATTATCTGTGATGCTGACTGCGTAATCAGTAATTTAGATGGAAAGTGACGTGGCTCAGTCCATCCATGACTTTATCCATAAGCACCTTGAACATAATGAGTTTGTCAAAAGTTTTACTCTATGTACATTTTGTATTCTCAGGTGAATTCTCTGGCGTGTTGCTGGGAGATAAGGGTTATGCCTGTATGCCATTCCTGCTCACTCTCCTTGCAGAATCCTCAAACAGCAGCACAGCAAGCATATAATCTTGCCCATGCCAGAACAGGGGCCCGAATTGAGATGGCATTCGGCCTTCTAAAGTCGCGTTTTCAGTGTCTTCAGCACCTGAGGGTCACCCCAGACAGGGCCTGGGACGTCACTGTTGCCTGCACAGTCCTACATAATATTGTCTCAGGAAGGAAAGGGCTTCTAGAGTGGCATTAGAGATAGAATGGGACAATGCTGCAATATTTTCTGACAATGTTAACGGCAGACTGGTCAGAGACCAATACATTATTAATTATTTCAGTTGATTTTTCTTTTTGTTGAAACCCATCCCTTACCAGTGAAGGATAGTGTATATGTATAGTGTACACCACAATGTGTTTTGACCTTTTTTATTTTGCTGTCATCACTTGTCAGCTTGGAGCTTGAGGGAGAGAGAACAACGATTAATACATTGTGTTACAGTCGTGCTTACAGTGTGCACTGAAATCACTTACTTCTCTTTTTAGTTTCAGGATTTCCAGGATCCTGTTTCCTCAGTGTCTTTCGTTTGATTTCCATGTCAAGGTCCATCTCCTGCAGTTTTTTCTTGTGGACTTTTATTTTCACATCTGCCAGTTCTATTTGTCTCTCCAGGTGTTGCGTGTATAGACGTCTGACAGTTTATGAATTCTGTAAAACACCTATCAGGCTTTTTCTCTCTGTTTAATTACAGTGGCCGTATTGCCTTTTTTACTTATAATATGTCTTACCTCCTAATAAGTTTCCATTATCAGTTGTTGCTCAGTTGGGGAGAAGTATGTGGCACATGTCTTTTCCATTTCTGCGTCAGTAAATCTGTGATCGTCCTTGTGGTCTATGAAAGCCGTGAACGCGCACTTTTCCGAATTACTTACACCTGGCTTGACATAGTCGCACCTCCTCATCCTGGCTTGGCGAATGTGCAACGGATTAAGCCTGCATGCACTGATTAGACTAGGTCAAGCTTCACTTTTCCAATTAGCCTGGATTTCTGAATTCTGCTTTTGTGCAACAGCCCCCTGCTGTTACTGAAATCAAAACATAACCAGCCAACAGAGTCCAAATAAAGCTGTGGCTATATTTAAAGCCTGGGTGACTGTTGGGTTGAGTTTTAAGCTCATATTACTGTAGGTTCACATGATCAGTCTTCTTCTCTTTTTTGTCTGGCTGGTCGTGGACGGGGCTCATTGATTGGCTCAGCTGTAATAAAAGAGCACTCCACCAATTTTTCATTGCACTGTAACATCGTCAGACTCTTAAAGGTTTGATACTCCCCAAGGCCTACAAACACAGTCTACTTAAGGTGCTGTTTGTCCATTTGTATTTTGCTGAGAACTGCTGACTGCTTCCAGATAACCTTTTTCGACCAAACACAAACAACAAAACTTGAAATACAAGAATGTCTTCAATGGATGCCCATTGTGTTGTCTCCACATGCTGCATCTGCTTGAGCTAACCACTCAAGGTAAGGCATCAAACAGGGCCCTGTCAACCAGCCTTTGAATTTCTTTACTTTCGTCATTACAGTCTTTCTCAGTCTGCGTTCTTGTCTGTTCTTGTGTTCTTGCTCACTTGACATCAACAATTGCAGCCCAAGTACTGCTCTCCTTCAAGTCCATGTCTAGCCAAGTGCAGTCCAAATACCTGCATGTGCTCTCGCTCCACCTGTTTCATCATGGCTATGTCAGAAGGTGATTTGTGTGTACTTGGGACAGTACAAGAATCACAGAATGTATTTTACACCGACCAGCAACAATGGCAATGACAATGGTTTTCAAATTACCTGTCTGATAGAACTCAATGTGTCCAGTTTGCTGGGTCCTCCTCATCTTTCCTACCTGTATTAAAGGGCGTACCTCAGGGTTCCATATTAGGTCCGTTGTTGTTTTCCATTTATGTAAACAACCTCTGTGATAATGTATTGGATGCTGCGTTCCATTTTTATGCAGATGATGCGGTCATATATTGTTCATCCCCCACTGTAGATCAGACCCTTGAGCTCTTGCAGTCAGCTGTCAATGTTGTTCAATCCCAGCTGGCTCAGCTTAAACTAGTGCTAAATGCAGATAAATCTAAGGTAATGTTGTTCTCAAATGGTAAACGACTGCCATTGAACATTCCAAAAATATCAACTGCGCATGGGGTTGAGCTTGAAATGGTCACGACATATAAGTATTTGGGAATTGTTATTGATAAGAACTTGTCTTTTAAATCACACATAGAAAAACTTGTGTCTAAACTTAAAATCAAATTGGGCTTTTTCTTTAGAAACAAGTCCTGTTTTTCGCTTTCGCTTCGTTTAACGCTTGATCCTGACCACTTTCATTCCTTTTCTAGATTATGAAGACTTGCTTTTTATGAATGCACCTGACACTTACTTGAAAAAACTGGATACTGTATATCACTGTGCTTTACATTTTATGACTGGTTGTGGCGATCTTGTCTTCTCTCGATGGATGGTTTTTATATATAAATCTCTTCTCGGGCTGGTTCCACCTATTTGTGTTCCTATATGTGTAGAAATTCTAGCCGGTACAGCCTTCGTTCACAGGACGTTCTCTGCATGTTGGTTCCTAGAGCCAACACAGATCTTGGTAAAAAAAAAAAAGCCTTCAGATATGCTGCCCCATAGTCATGGAATGACTTACAGAAGTATCTGAGGCTACCTGAACTGATCACGTTGGGGGAATTTCAGTCCATTTTAAAGGACAGAGAAGCCAGTTCTAATGGGCAATGTACTTGTTTCTAAATTGTTTTACTGCCAAAACGTTTTAAATTATTTTGACCTGTCACGTGCTCTTGTGTCAATGTTGTAAGTACTTTCTGTTTCTAACTATAGTGTGTGATTGCTGTTGTTGTTGTTGTATGTATTGTTGTAACTTTGCCTTCGATGTCCTCTTGGCCAGGTCGCTCTTGAAAAAGAGATTTTAATCTCAATGAGTCTTTTACCTGGTTAAATAAAGGATATTGATTGATTGATTGATTGATTGAATGGCAGAGGAGAAAACTTACAGTTGTGAGCTAAAATTTTCCAAATACTTACTCTTGTTGTTCAGTTCAGTTAAGACTGCCATGAATGTTTTCACTTCAGTTTGGCTGTTTGTTGGTTTGTCTCTGTCTGTCAGTAGGATTACGGAAAAACTACAAGCCTGATTTCCATGAAACTTGGCGGAAGGGTATACCATAGCCCAAGGACCAACTCATTAAATCTCAGAGTATATTTGAATCACAGGGCAGATGCGCAAATTATTTTTTCAGTTTCATTAACATTGTGAGAAAAGGAATTTGGCTTTGGCAGAATAAATGTGATACATCTTAAAATGCAGTATGTGACATAAAAGAGTAAAAATTCGATGACTCCATATCACAGTCCACATTCACCCGTACCAGTCATTCTCTGGGGGAAGCTGACACATGCAGCTGCTCAAACTGCATACAGACAGTAGTCGTTCTGGAGCATTGAGGGACAGTGGTTTCATGGGAGAATCAGCACACTTGTAACCTCTCCACAATATGGAAACAGAAATACACAAATATCATGCAACTAATTATGCTTTTACACCCAAATGTGAAATTCCATAGCCTTTACAAATATACAGTATCCAGACATACAGTACATTGTGGCTGGTTTATAGATGTGCATATCAGAGAGGATGTTTGACTTAATGCTTGACTGCTTCCTGCTCAGATTTTATGAGTTGCTCCAATGAAACATTTGAGTCCAACTGGCCATCTGCACTCTCCAAGTGCCTCTGTAGTAAGTAAGTTGCCATTGTTGTTCTAAGTTTATTTTTAACTAAACTTAGGGCTGAAAAACTCCACTCACATGAGGCACTGCTCACGGGTATAACAATGGCAATCTTTCCCAGCCTAAACAACTCATGAAACACCTCCTTGAAAGGTTCTAGGAATGCTACAAACTCAAGAAGTGTAGTGAACTTCTGCATCCCACCTTTTTCAACAACAATCTCTACAAAACATTGGCTGCCATCGAGAGGTTCTCCATGTCGTCTCCAGCCCGCCTGTGGTATCGTTGTCATGGATGATCATTGTTGTGTTCGTTCAGATGATAGTCAGCTTTATTGACGGTGGACCTGCCTATTTGGCGCACTACTGCCACCAACGGTTGGGCATGGAATTGCATTCACCTATAATCTGATTGTCATTGTCTAGCAAAACGACAGATGAGTGACAGGAAAGGGGCACTTCAGGGGGCCAATTAGATTTCAGATGGGACCAATGCCCCTGTGGCCCCGCCCCTAGAACCGCCACTGACTAGTTGACATTTTTGGATATGTGGCATCCTGCTCCTGCGACAGCCAGCATACATCGCCAGCTATTAAGATGACCAGGCGGTCAGTGCTCATGGTAACCTGCTGAGAACGGGCAAGTCCTTTTGAAAATCCCTGTAGTGGTTAAATATGATGTACTCTAATTCATTTTGGCCATATCTACTGGGCAAACTTTGGTCTCAGTGTCTAAAATCTTATAATTTTTTCCTGGGCATATTGGTTTGGCTGAGGGCAAAGTTAAGATTCATGTCTTTAAATTTTATTTAAGTTTAACATTCTACTAGTTTTCTTGTCTTTATTCCCCATTGTACCAAGTTGCTATACTTATTACAATTGCTATTATTATGCATTAAAACTAATATTTAAGCCATATTTCAATCAAGGGACAAATGAAGAAACCTGGGCTTTTATTGACTGGCAGGTGGCCAATGACAGCCTTTTCAGAGGCAGGTAAAATTCAGCAAAAAGTGGATGGAAGTGAGTATTGATTTTGAGAGCTTGTATCACTGTCTGTATGTCTGGGGAAGGTTTGGAGCCAGTGTTGAACAGTCTCCATTCATAATGATTAATATCTTTTTGAAGTGGCATTGTGTCATTTCATTTTTATGTTTTTGTTTTGCCCAGGGACTTTGTTACCACGTCTGGCAAGTATCAAACTTCCCCTGTACTTGCCAGTTTATTAGGCAGACCTACATATAGTTAAGGTAGTATAATGTAATACAACAACCCTGCAATAAATCTTAACCTCAGCAAGGTTAGAATATTAAGTTAATCAGTCAATATAACCCACTGCAGCAACAGCACCGCAAACTACAGCTGACACAGAACATTAATCAACACCTCTCTGAAACATTAAATGAAGACTTTATACAATATTAAACTACGTTCGTTTTTATCTTGGTGTACCAAGTAGTATAAAAGTCTACTTGGGTAGACAGGTCAAGAAAAAAGCATAATGATCAGACAAGAATACAAAGCTATAGAGACATGCGATGACATGTCTTCTCTCCCTCACCACACGTCTCTGCCTCTTCTTTGACAGATTTGCCTCCTCAAGTGGGTAGCCTCCTCTTCAGATCCTTTATAAAGTGTACCAACAGCAAAAGCAATCCAGATCTGACCACCTTGATGCTTTATGTCTAATTTGTTTCTCCCCCTTTGTTCATTCACCAACATCCACAACAACCTTTTTCCCACCACTGGCTTTCTATATGGTTGTATGTTGGCAACATATCTTGGAACGCTCAAAGTACATACATAATATTTTCAGAATGGAAATGAAAAGATAAAGAGTTTTGTTTTATATCTTTTTGTTTTATGGTGAATACTTACAGTGAAGATAACTGGAGTAGACACATGTTATGAGTGATATGCTGCTGTTCCAGTTGCAGAATGACTGTACTGTATTCGAAAGTATCCAGTTCTGAACTCAGTGTCCCTGGTATTGAGAAATTCTGTTAATATCAGAAATATAGTGACCATAGCCTGTAAGAACAAAGCACCTATTCTCTGTGGCTGACAAAAAATGAAGAATTAAACCCTAGATCTAATATCTCAATATGTAACTTCTCTTTCTTGACTCTGTCTTCTTCTGAGGCTTGTTCTTGTTCTTCCTGATGCCATTATACAAAGAGGAATCTTTATTGAAAGATGACAGCTTCAGGAGCTACTTTGATTTTATTTTAAATAAATCCATAGCAATCCAGTCAAGCATGCTTGGCACAGTGCATATTTATAAATGTGTGGAGGTTTTAAAGAGGCACCAGGCAATTTGCAAGTTGATGACTCCCGAAATCCTGTGAGATGATGTCAGTAAACTCAAAATGGCTCTCAACCGTACAAGCCTGGTTGCTCACTGAATTTGAAAGATACCAAAGGAAGACAGAGACAATGTTTCATATCTAACCCTGATTCCAAAAAAGTTGGGATGCTGATAAATCAAAAATGTGATAATTTGCTAATCCTTTCTGATATATACTCAATTGAAAACAGTACAGAGACAATATATTTAATGCACTGCTGTTTGTCCATTGGCCTCATCAACCTCATTGATTTTTGTAAATATATGCTTAGTTTGAATTTGATGGCAGCAACAAATTTCAACTAAGTAGTCTCATGATTGGGTATAAAAGGGGCATCCTGGAAAGGCTCAGTCCTTCACAAGTGAGGATGTAGTGAGGTTCACCATTTTGTTAACACCTGACTGGATAAAGGATATTAGTACATGGGCTCAGGAACACTTTGTAAAACTGTTGTCGGTTTGTTTGCAAATGATTGCATTCGGTTTTTATTTAGCACCACCTCAGCTTTTTTGGAATCGGGGTCATATACTCAGTCCAGCTTTCTTTGGACAGAGTGCTCACACTCCATTTCAGAAGTCAGGACTGTTAAGTTCGATTTGCACTTCCTGCTGGCTCAGAACATTTCCCAACAGAGTCTATACCCAGCAGAGGAATTTAATTTGGATAAATAGGGCAGATCTACTTGGTCTCCATTAGTGGGGATGAGATGCTGTTGTCTGCTGAGCCTCACCTTTTAGGTTATAAGATGGGGGCATTTTTACATAAGGCTCTTGCCTGTGGCGGCTTTAACCATACCTTATGTCATATTTCATTTTTCAGCATCTCAAAATTTTACCTTTCGGAGCTACACATTGCATGCTCTTCCAGAAGCCATCTGTTTTGAAAGTGATTGTTAGCATGTCCCATCCATTTCTTCTGTCTCTCAATCATCATTTGTGTTTTCTCAACCTGACGGTGGAGTTAATTCATGTCCTTTTTCATCAGCTGCAGCGCCTGTATGCCTCTGTTTCCGCTTGCAGCTCCATCAATCTGGACCAGTCTGTTTGGAAAAATAAACACAAGCAAACACGCAACTGCACAGGTACACACACACACACACACACACACCTTTGCATGCACAGTGTCTTCATTGTTATTTCTGGAAACTTCAGTGTGACTCCCGACTCCCGACCACGGTTACCTTCAGAGCAGTTCATTTGAAGTACAGCAGGAAGTGAGAGTGATAGCACGGCACTGGGGACGACTGCCGCTGCTGCTGATGCTGTATGCTACCTGACAGTGAACTAGAGAGGAAGAAAGAAGGCCAGAGAGGCAGAGGGAAAGAAGTCAGAAAAGAAAGTGAACATTATTGGGATGCAACTACTAGACCTGTGTGGAAAAAATGTCCTCATTCATTTGAATGGAGCCAGTCTGGTGACACAGGGGGTTCTGGCAAGAATAAAAAAAATAAATAATAAAGAAAAAATGCAGGGTCATCCATTTGCTGGAAAATTATCTGGCAAAGTGATTCAGTGGCCAATAAAATATGTGCAAGCCCACAGTGCTGGTAGATTACTGTTGTTGTAATCCTGCCTCATATTATTATAAACCACTGTGCAGTGATTTGGGATCTGATAAGCCTTAAAACTCATAGATTTCTTACTCAAGTTGGACATTCTGCAGAGGATTTGCCAATACATTCAGAAAAACCGAACAGCTACAAACTATTGAGATTTTATGATGTCAGCTTTTCTGCCTGATGCACCAGCACACATGATCTTTCTTTACTGTTAATGTACTGCACACTGTAATTCAGTACATCCAGTACAGCATGAAAAAAGAAGCAAAAGTAAGAATGAGTGAGACAATGCACACTCAGAGACTGACTGATAAAGATAGCAATGGTTTACAAAATACAAATCCAACAACCAAAAACTCCTTTCTATTCTCAATGGATTCTCTTTTTTACCCTTGTTTCCCTCTCCTGTCATGAAACAAAGGAATGTTTTTTTATGTTTTGAATATGTTTTACTGCAAGTTTCACTTTACTCGATCAAAAAGCAACACACTGCTCTCGACGATTGTGTCAGGGCAACAGCATGTCTCATAATCCTTTGCAAATGGATTTCATGAAACAGAGATGTTGGAAGGTCATTTGGAGGGTTATTCAGTGCTTAAGAAGGCCCACTGAGCACCAGCCTCATTTGAATAAACCTTGAGAGAAATTTGTAAAAAAAGAAAATAAAAATAGGACAGAGCAATACGAGACTACTAAATAAATGTTCAGGGATACCAGTGACTGGGTATCTTCTGTAATTTGTAATTGTTACGGGGATTAGAGATTGCAATACTTCATGTAATTCTTCAAGAAAAAAAGAAAAATCCATTACCGAGTGCCTATAATGTTTAAGGGAAGAAGAAAATAACCTCCAATCCCAGTTGAAGGTTATGATTCTGCCCGACTTGGTCTGTTGGCGGGTCGGAAGCATTGGAAATAAATACAAAGAACTTGTGGAAAGACTGATGAACAACATCTACAGTATTGCAAGGTCTTATATTGTTCTCACAATAACAGTTGGATTGTGTGGTGATACAAAACTTTGCACAATAGGACAAATGAATAGTGAAAATACAAATATTAATACTGCTGATACTTCTTTTGTGTGTGTGTACAAGTACAAAAAAAACAAACACAAAAAAAAATGAATTCATGTTATTATCATTGTTGTCTGCTATTCTCTGTCATTAACAATGAATAGCAGAATATGAATAGTCTTGACACATTCCCTACATGACGGCACATTCGTCGCTTTCAATCATAAAATGCCTGTTGTGCCACAGATGGATCTTGTTCCCAAAGTTTACAAATTAAGATCATTTAGGATTTCGGGCGCCACGTGTAGTACCATGACACATGGTAGCCATTAAGCCAATAAGATCTACTGCTGATGAGATATAGTGATAATTTGCAGTTTGTCCCATATCAAATGGGAAAAAAAAGCTGTTGGTCTGATATATTAGATTTGCCACCTGTCTCTTTTTTTTATTTCATATGCAGAGCTTGGCTTGGCTTTACAGAGTTATATCCTGCACTTCTTTATGTGGGCTTAATTCCAATATTTCACAAGGTCCCTAAATAACAAGAGTCACATTCAAATGCGGAGGGGGTGGAAAAGACAAACAGAAAGGAAATTTTGAAAACAGATTGAGGAGAAAGATGAAGTGAAGTGATATAATTAGATAGGAAAGAGGAGAAAGCAGGAGATGGTAAAACTGATGAATAGAAAAATGGAGGAGTGAGATGCATGAAAGCGGCAGAAGGAACGGTCTCTGCTCACCCGCCGAAGCATCTGTGCCCTGTCAAAGCTGCTTGACTTACTACAATATGGACACGCACATGCATACACACACACGTGCAAGCATGTACACACACACACACACACACACACACACACACACACACACACACACACACACACACACACACACACACACACACTTTGCAGAAATGTATGTAAAAGACTGGGAAACAATGGAACACATGCACACACACACACACACACACACACACACACACACACACACACACACACACACACACACACAATGCTGTGCTGCCATGCATGATGAATTTCTGTTTCTGTAGCCTCTGTGACCCACTTGAAGAGGTTCCCTTCTACTGTGTCTATTGGCACTAACTCACCGAAACATATTACCTATACACCTCCTCTCCCTCCTCTCGTTGCCTCTCTCCTCTGCTTCTCTCACCCTCCTCCTACTCGTCCCTCTATTCTCAATGTATCTGCCAGATCTGATCTACCGAAAGTGAAACACCTCCTTCCACTTGGCTTTTCGCCGCTCCCCTCCCTCCATCATCCGTTGCCCAAACAGTTCCTTTTATGTCTCCCCCATCTTTTTTTTATTTATTTATGCTTTGCTTCAACCCTCCGCCCACATTTCTATCATTCTATCACGACCATTACTGAGCTGTGTTACCTTGTGGGAAGTTGCTGAAATGTTCACTCACTCCGTCCATTTATAGTTACATTTTCCATACCTCCATACAAAAATATCTAATCCATACAGCAACAGATACTTTCTTTATAGAAAACTCATGTCAGTCTATCTTTAAACTGAATCATATTGCCTTGTGCCTCCACACGCCTGTCTCTTTCTGCAGTCTCTCGCTCCCTGTCCTGCCTTCCTTTCATCCTTGCTGATATCAGCTGGAGCAAATCCACTAAAAATATACTAAAAATATCCATCTTGGTGCCTCATCCAGCCATCCTCAGCTGGTGGTAACTCACAGATATCTCTTTTATATACACCTCCTTTGCTCTGTGTTTGTTGGCTTACTCTCACTCGTATTTATCCATCCAGCACTGCGTCCCTCCACGTTATCTTCGTCCCTCCTCCATGCCTCCCTTCACTAAAACTAAAATCCTTCCCTAAATCACCTCCACCCCTCCCGTGTGCCTCTCCATCCATTTACGTCATCTCTCTCAGTCTGTACACCACCAGGACTTTAATCCAAAACATAAACCCCCTTGTTTCCGTCATGATGATGATTTGTATCACTGCTGGCCACAGCTCTCTACTGTGTGGCTGGTCTTGACCTAAACTATGACTTTCAATAGGACTAGAAATAACAATTTATTGAATTTTAACACTTTTCCAGACCTGCCTGGACTTCAGCCTTGGAATTACATCCACACCCCACAATTGTTACCTAGTGCCCTGTCAGTGCAAGCTGTATGAACTAATCTTGTTAGGCAGAAAGTAAGGGTGTAACAGATCTCACTTTCATGCAGGAGACATGAGCTCGTATCAAGTGACAGACCTTTAACTAGCTTTCACCATTTTATTCACTATGGCACCGACCTGTCTATAACTCCAATCAAGGGTTTGAGATACCTAATTTATCCCTTTTTTCCATAACCACAATCTTTCCCTTTACCATAATGTAGTTTCCACATGGAATCATTAGAGAAAGCGAAAACTCTAAAAGTGTAAAAGCTTGAATAATTGGAAAAAATATATGGATTCAATTAGATTCAACTGTATTGTCATTGCAGAGATTAAAATGCTGTTTAGCATCTAACCAGAAGTGCAAAAATGCCGTCATGTGCATATGTATAGAGGTATATATGAATAAACAGCAAGTGGTAGCTATGAAGATATGCAGTATCATAATATTTCTAATAAAGCGGCAGCCATGTAGAAGCACAGCACAAATACTTGACATGAAAATCTCTACATAAGAATGCAGCATTTACCTGAATATACAGTGGGAGATTACTGAGCTGCAAAAACTATTTTGGTGGAGTTTTAACATAATCCCCCCAAAGTCTTTGAATATTATGTCAAATTGCAGAAATCGGCATCATTATTTTCTTTTTCTTTTCTTTTTTTTTCCACCTTCCCCATGCCCCTGCTCTAATTGTGCTCCTGCCCCCAGGGTTTTGGTTGCACACCCCCACAGCAATACGTTGCTTAGCTTCCGTCTGCATCTCTGAACCGAGGACGTGAAGCCACCATCTACTGTAGGTAATACATTCACTCATGTACACTTACACAGCCCCACTTCGAAAAATGCTTTCTCTATTTCCTCCAGTCTTCAACTTGAGTTCATGCAGTGTAAACTATACGTGCTGCAGCACCATGCTGTCTCATTGTCTGTAAAGTATCCGTCCATTCATGCTGCAGTATTCAGTCGTTATGGTAGATATTCCACTTTCATCTTCTTCTCCCTATTCCTTCTTTCTTTCAACCCTCCCCTCAGTCCCACTGAGGAGGAGGGCATGCGGCTCTGCTCTTTGCTCCTCTTTCTTCCGCTTCCTCCTCTTTCTGTCTTCTCTGCTCTTTACATTTTCAGTAATCTTTACCAGTGCTCTGATGCTTTTTTTCTCTCTCTCTGCTGGGATTCATGTTTCTTTCTCTGCTTTACTTCCACATTGTCCCTCTTCCTACTTTCTGGCCCTCGTTGATTCCTTCTCCTTCTTCTTGTATCTCCTTCCCAAACTCCATTTCTCACATTCTGGTCCTCTCCTTATCATTCCTGTTTCCTGCTCCTTTCCCTACCCCATGATTACCACATTTGCCATATCTTCCTCCTTCCCCTGGCTTTTATTTTTCCTGTTGCATCCTCTCTTAATGTCTCCCTTTCTTTCTTCTTTTTACCCCCCCTCTCTTGCCCCTTCCCCCTCTCTGATGTCTTCCTTTCCTAGCTTACTCTTTCATTTGCACCCCTGCCCTTACTACTCTTTTGACTTATCTACTTTAATCTCTCTTGCTGCTGTCCCCTTTCCTAACCACCTCTCTCTCTCTCTCTCTCTCTCCAGGAGCTATGTCATTAATACATCATGTACCCTGCATTTTGTCTCTCCATTTCCTCCCCATCCATGTCAGTCCTTCCCTCTGTAATTTAGTTGCATTCATTTATGTTTTTTCCCAGCTGGCATTGTTATGGATAATGCATTGAAAACTACCCCTTCCTACACACACACACACACACACACACACACACACACACACACACACACACACACACACACACACACACACACACACACACACACAGTCTTACCTCACAGCTCTGTACAGCGCTCATCCTCCACTGGGTCTATTCTTGCTCTACCTCTCCCTCTTTGCTGTTTTACTGTTCTTGTCTTGCTCTCCAAGGTACACCACAGCTAAACCAAATATCTACCCTCCACCATTCCCTCCCATCCTTCTTTGGATCCTCACATTCCCTGTTTGCTTGCACTCTTCACTCTCTGCTCCTGTCTCCTCACAATCTAAATACCTGGCTATGCCTGTCTTTCTCTCATCTCTCCACTGGGCCTGCAGTGCAACAGGAGACGGATGCCTATTGTCTGACTGATGCCTACCTTTCTCTGTTTCTCTTTTTTATCTTGTCTTCCTGAACCCCCCACCCCCCACCCCCCCACCCCGTTTACTCCCAACTTTGCCTTTTATCGACTTTTAGAGCATCTTGTATCTCCTCTTCCTCCCTCTGTTTTTGCAATCCATTCGTTACTCCCTGCTTTCTTCTCCGTATCACTCCAACATGCTCTGCCTTCTCCCCTGTAACCCTTTCTCACTGTGTTGCCTCTACTGAGGATGAGATTGAAAATAATCAAAATGCTGTAGGGGTGAGGCATACCCACGCATGGTTTGCTCACACACACGAACATACACTCACAAACAGAAGCAGAGCATGGCAGGCGACTCAATCATTGAGGGCCAAATAGTTGGACAATGCTACCATCTGCTGGAATTTATTTTTAATACTTCATCCCCATTAATAGGCCTTTTGACACATGATATTTTGACGTATCACAGTAGCTTTCTTCTGCTTTCTGCTGCTTCAGTGCAGTGTTGCGCATACTGGTTCTTTGTCGCTTTGCATTTCCTTCTGGGACATTAAAACAGAGTCACCGTTAATGTTTTAATTAGTGCTTTTCTCACTATGGCAGGTCCAAATTTCTGTGAAAAGAATGGCTAACAGAGTAGAAAATCTAGTAAAATGATTTAAGATCCTAAGTGCAAGTTAAAGTTGGCTCTGCACACAAATGTTTGTTTTGTCCTCTATAATGAGCTCAATGGCTGAATAGTGAAAGACACAATTAGAAATGAGAAGACTAAAATGATGCAAGAAATATGGCATCAGACCACTATTTTAATATCTAATAACCACCAAACTTACATGTACACTTCATTTAACCAGAAACAAACAAACAAAACATTTGAATGAATAAAAAAATTGCCTCTATTAGCTCTAATAGCTCTATTCCAATATGTTGAGTAGTAATGTCATGTCCATATCTAACAATCACACTCGGTCCACTTGGCAGGCCCCCTGACCAATATCACCTTCCTGTCACTGCTTACTTAATAAGCCATCAGAAACCTGTTAAATTAATTTGTTCATACAATACATATCTCTCTCCTTTCATTTTCTTTTCACTGTGCAAGAACATTTGCCAAATGAAACAGTTTTTAACAATAGCAGACAAAATAGCGAGTAATGAAACAAAATGAAACATTGCACTGGCTCATCAAAATCCCCCCCTGGTGTGCCGTTGCCTTAAACGGACAAACAAAATTGTGTGATAGATTCTCTGTCATGATCATGCTTGAATGCAATATCTGTAATGTGTGTCTCATAATGGCTCCATGATCGATTTTGATGGCTATGAGGGGAATAAAGCAAAGGAAAATTACATTATTGTCAGCTTTGGACACAAGGCCCACTTGTGTTTCATAAGATTAATTGATCATGTTAGTTGACTTTTTGGCCGCTTAGGGGCAGCAGAAACATGGCATAAACCACACATTGCAAGGAGACTTTGCATGTTCACTAGTAGCTTCTGGCAGCTCCATTTTGTTCCTTTACTTTATGCCATTCATTGAAGGAGAACTAAATCATAAGGGGGGGTGCGGGGGGGGGGGGGGGGGGACCTTTGTTGCACACCATCCCAGAAATGGTCACCAAATGATGTTAGGGTCATGGGCACATCTGGTATTCCATAGTAGTTTGACCTGGTTCAATGCTACTATGTCAGATAACAAATATCAATGCAGTGCATTTTCCATATTTACATGCTGCAACGAATTTTAAGGAAATTGAGAAGAGCAATGGTTTTTTTGTTTTTTTCATAGTTTTTTGGGGCTTTTTAGCCTTTATGCTTTTTAGCCTTTATGCTTGCGACAGCTAAGGGTGCAATAGGAAGGGGGGCAGAGAGAGAGAGGGGACAACAGGCAGCAAGTGAGCTGCAGGTGGGAGTTGAACCTGCATCCACTGCAGAGTACTGACAACCTCAACACATGGGGTTCACACCCTACCAACTGAGCTATAAGGGTGTCCATGAGGAGCACAATGTTAAAATTAAAATAAACAGCCAGTATCATTATTGCAATGGGTTGAAAACTTCAGCTCAGGAAAAGGTTCAACATTAATGTTCTTAATTTAGAGATCAAGCACAAAAGCCTCACTAAGTCTTGCTTGGCTCAGTAAGCGTGGGGTCAGGAGAGCACCAGCGAATAGGAAACAGAAACACAAAAGACATCTATTTATTTCTGAAAAATATTCATGTAAATGAATATATTCTTGAGGGGGAAAGGGAGCATTAGTTTTCTGATTTTAATATGCCAGCAAATCTGTTTTGCTTAATCCCCTAATTATGGGATCAAACAGCTTGCATTTTGTGGAAAGCATTGATCCTTGTGTATATTTTTGGACCTACAGTATCATCCTTTCAATCAGTCGTTTCTTCCTCATCATGTCAGTCACACTATTGCAGGATGCAGGATGACTGACAAAACACAAACTCTTATATTAACTGTTTGTGTGAGCGTGGTCGTTTTTGCAGAAAGAGGTCAGGAGATATTGTGTCTTCAGTTAAGGATATTTATTAACACACTGATAAAATAGAGAACATGTACATGGATCTCAGTCTTTTGGGAAATCACAGTCTGCAAGCAGTTAGCTGCAACCACCTGCCAGAATGAGAATGTCTGACTTACAATTACACAGAGTTTTAAAAAGAAATGTGCAGTTATCTGATTGGTAAAAACAGGTGGTGATCATCGTGGTTTAGACTTTAGTGCTCCCTCCTTGGTCCACAGGCTGGTCCCAGCCTGTTGGCACATGACCCACTCAATCCATAGGAGACAGCGCCCTGAAAGAGAAGATAGCTAGACCCCCCCCCTCTATATAAATTATGTGTTACCTGACACGAGATATGTTAAGTTTCGTTTTCTGTTTTTTCTGAGGTTACTAAAGGTCATATTGCCTGCGTGGCTATGTGTGTGCAGCTTATAGTTACTGGAGGGCATGTTGGTTGTGTTACCATGTGTATGTAGCTTTTAAAGAGATGAGAGTAAATATGGAACTCTAACATTTGCAGCTGTACCACATGTCACCAGCAGCAAATGCATCAGTCATCATCGTGTAAGATACACTTTGTCAAACTAGTCAAGTAAGTTTGTTATCATGCATGTTATTTATGTTATATTTTTGCTAATTCATGACCTATCCTACCATCTTTTTCTTCCTTCTCCTCTAGATCAGTTTTATTGGAAACCAGGGCAGCCCAATGAGCGAGGTTGAAGATGCTGTTGTACTTTGGCTGCAATGAAACAATGATGTAAATCCATCCATCCATTATCTATACCGCCTATCCCTTTCGGGGTTGCGGGGGGCTGGAGCCTATCCCAGCTACAATGGGCGAGAGGCGGGGTACACCCTGAACCGGTCGCCAGCCGATTGCAGGGCAATGATGTAAATGATCAAGGACAAATACATGAAGGGGATGAGGCTTGAACTAAGGATCACATGCAAGCCATTTGTCCATATACATCTAATTACCTTCAGTTTTATGAGGTACCTACTTCCCATTTCACTTACTGCATTTCTGGCCGACATCCACTTTACAGATTTACTGCAAAACCAAGGTTGTGTTTATGGTCGACGTCAGCCAAATAATTCGGTTTGGCTTCTTTGCCTCCAGCTTGGAAAAGGTTTGGTAACAAGACCTGCTTTAAAATTACGACCTGCACCAGTGCTTTCCTGAAGAAGTATCCACACTTTAAAGATGAAGAGCAAGAGGTGCGTTCTCACCCTATGAGAAGTTCATTATAACTAAAATACGCAATAAATTTGTACGGAGTCTGAATGACTGTGAGGTTGTGTTTATCCTGGAGAGCAGGAGTTCAAAGTAGCCTAGACTGCCGCATGGCATACTAAATAACCACTGGTCGCAGTGGTTCTTCAAAAGTTAAAACTAATCGAAGTTTAGGCTTGTTCAGCAAACTGTGTGCACATAATCCTCCTGATGGCTCATTACAATATACCCATATATTCTCCTCAACCCCTAAATTCATGCATGGGGGTTATGCGATTATTGCAGGCTTAAGTTTTCAAACTTCCCCAACATATTATACTGTACAGTAATATAAGCAACAACTTTTTACAGTTTCTAGAAGGCATTCGTGGCATGTTTTTTGCATTAATCAGATCTTCTGAAAATGCTCCAAATGTAGATAGTCCATCCACAAGTTGAAAGATCTGAATATCATCTACTTTTCTGATTTTTTCTTTGGAATTGTGATTTTTCTTAATCAGAATTGAGGGTAATCATTTACAACTGGGAAATCTATTTTTCTGAAAAGAGCACGCAATTTGTTTTAGCATTTGCTATTTCAAATGGTTAGGATATCTATGATGTAAGTACACAGTATAGAAGCATGTTATCTTAAAACATATTTTCTATGTGTATGTGTGTGCATGTGTGTGTATGTGTGTGAGAGAGTGTGTAATCTGGTATTTATCACGTTGCGGGGACAAAAATCTGTTTACACAGTCACATTGTGGGGACTCACCTGCCATAATGGGACAAAATGCAGGTCCCTTTAATGTAAATCATTAAATTTTAGGGTGAAGACTGAGGATAGGGTTACGGGTTAGGTAAGGTTAGGTTAGGTTTAGGATTAGGAATAGGCAAATAGTGATTATGGTGAGGGTTGGGGTAAGGCTCCAAGTGAGGTATATAAATCTTGGAAAATTCACAGTTTGGTTCAGAAAATCACAGTGATGAGGAGTGACATGCTGCTCCTTATGTGCTGCATGCTGTGTTGGGGGGGTGGGGGGTGGGGTGGGGGGGGTGATGTGGACGATTTTTTAAACTGTCAAAACAGCTTTTATTCCTACCCTGAATTTCAGAATTCTTAAAATATTACAAATGTGAAAACTTAAGTTCATACTAACAGTGAGGTTCTAAGCGCACAAGCCTTCTTATAATCTTGCTAGAGCAGTGGTGTGAGATTTCAGAGAATGTCAATCATAATAATTTCTTGTAAATGTCCATTTAAATGTCCCATATAGTGAGAATTATCTGATGTACTGTGACCCTGTGGTAATCACGACTGTGTGCTAAATAACCTCCATATATTACTCCCAAAACCAAAAGTAATGTTTAAAATAGGTTAAAACAATTCCCTTCAGTTTATTAACTTTTCTGCTTTCCTGGGTAGGAAGAACGCTTAACATATTCATAGAGGAACTATGAATACATTTCCCTGCTGCTGTCATTCAGTTGAGCTCATGACCTCACCTGCCCTGACACAGTGGCAGCTTCAACCCTGCATTTGTATTCTGGCAGTCGCTCAGCCACACTGAGATTGGGGATTTAATTTGGGCTTTAAATCACTCAGGTCAACTCCTTGTCACATTGTAGAAGACCTGTTACTCTCCCACTTCTTTCCTACTTCCTCCCAACTTACTTTTTCCATTTTCCACCCATCTACCTCTTTCCCTCCTTTTTTATCCTCTGACCTGCTTCTTCCTCCTGCATCCTTCCCTCAACTCCTTCTTCTTTTCTTCCCTCCTTAGTTGTTTTCTTCCTTCCCTTATCCCTGCACCCTCATCTCTCTATACTGCAATATACCTGCCTTCTTTACCACATCTTTCAAAATTCTCTCCTTCCATTTCTTCCCCAAAGGGGAAATGGAAAGTGTTTCCCGAGTCTTCATCAAACAAGGGTGAATATGGAAAAAAGAAGAAAAAGAATATGAACAAAGTGAATATGCAGCTTTAGAGATCAGGGGAAGCTCGTAGATGCAGCTTTTCATGCAAATGTAGGGCAAGTTGCATTACATATGGTGCAGTGTGGGTGACACCACACTAGTCAGAAGGCAGTGGAGCCTGGCTCACTGCACAGACAGAGGAAGGGCTACAGTTAGACATTCTCTCTCCTGCAGAGCCACTGATGAGTTATAGGACAGATACAGTATAAACTGGAGAAGTTACAACTCTTACTTCCTTCACCTCTTCAAGTACTTGTTCAGTTCAGTTCAGCAGAAAAAAACAGGAGAGCAGCTCAAAGACAGCCAGTTCAACAGTAAAAGCACGGTCTCGTTACAGGTTTGGCTTTTCTTGGCATGAAACCCCTTACCAAAAAGAAGTATACTTCAAGTTCATTTTATTAAGTATACTTAAGTAAAGCATAAGTATATTTTTTACAAGTATACTTTATGCAACAAGTATACTAATATCAATGCACTAGAAGTGTACTTCTAAGTGTACTTTTTCAATACTTCTTGGGACTAAATTGGCCCATTTTTAGTTTATAAAAAGTATACTTTAAGTTTAAGAGTAAACTTTGAGTATACAATTAGTTTACTTTTAAGTTTTATTTTGTACTGCAAGTATGGTAAACTTACAGGTATATTCGTAGTTTACTAGTTATACACTTCTAGCACACTTTTTAGTTTATAAAAGTATACTATAAGTAGGTGCTAGTTTACTACTTAACAACTTAACAAGTTGTTAAGGCGTTCATTTGGCCTTTATAGTGACAGAGACAGCTGGAGAAATGACATGTAATGGCTCATAATAGCAGCCAGTATGTATCAAGTCTGTCACAATACTGAGACCTTGGAAGAAATGTCAATGTTTTTCTCAAATAAAATCAGACAAATGTTAATCTGTTTCTGTGTGGGTTAATAACACTGCACAAAAGATGAAGTTCAGTTCCACCCATGTACTATTTACTCTAAGCTATTCCACCCCGAAGCTGACTTGTTACTGCAAATGTACTTGTGGAATATGTAAGTTCGTGAGATAGTATGTAAAACTTACTGCAGTGTACTTCAAAGAGGCCAGTATGTATGGGAAAAATATTTTAATAGGCTACTATCAAAAGAATAAGCACGACTGCAATCCAAATATACTTGAACATTATTATCCATCCATCCATTATCTATACCGCCTATCCCTTTCGGGGTTGCGGGGGGCTGGAGCCTATCCCAGCTACAATGGGCGAGAGGCGGGGTACACCCTGAAACGGTCTCCAGCCGATTGCAGGGCCACATGTAAGGACAGACAAACACTCACACCTACGGTCAATTTAGAGTCATCAATTAACCTAATGAGCATGTTTTTGGTCTGTGGGAGGAAGCTGGAGTACCCGGAGAGAACCCACGCATGCACGGGAAGAACATGCAAACTTCACACAGAAAGGCCCCGCCTGACCCGGGGATCAAACCGGCAACCTTCTTGCTGTGAGGCACCCGCACTACCTGCTGCGCCACCGTGCAGCCCACGAACATTATTATACTTTTCTTAAGTATATCGAGTATAAGTATAAGCCAAATATACTTTCCTGTATACTTTTCAGTATAAGCCAAGTATACTTAAGTATAACTTTGTTAAGTATATCTCTGATAAGCAGATCAAAAGTAAACTGAATGTATCCTCTCTTATTTTTAGTTTAAAAGAAGTATAATGATAGTATACTTAAATAAACTTCTTTATTGTAAGGGACTGAAGGGTACATCTGTGTTATTGGAAGAGATCAGAACAGAACAGAAAGTTACGCTAACATTAAATATCACATCTATCTTAAGTCTTTCTTAAAAACCCAAAACAGAGAAATATGCATATGAACAACAAGTTTTGGTTTAAGGTCTGGACAAAGAAAAGCTTCAGTGACACACTCTGACAAAATGGAGGCCCTCCAGAGTCAGTTCAAGTCCTCCTGTTACACCTCATGTCAGGTGTCGTGCGAGGAAAGGCCATGACATGTATGAAGAATGTATGCGTGTGTGTGTGTTTCTTTTTTTGTTCCACCGTTCACCCACATGCTTTTGCAGGTGATTGAACTTCTTCAGTGAAATGACACATTCCCACACGTAAAGTGACTCACCAACTTTGTCATCGTGAGAAATGGTTCACAGTTTTTATTTTATTTGATATAATTTTAGTGAGTTCATTAATTATTTTCTGCACAAGCTACCAGTCTTACCGGAAACGCTAATGTCTGCACCTCGAATTCTTAGCAGGGCAACATATTTTGTGAGCGTGTTTGCAAAACATCATTCTACAAAGTATCTAGAGCTACTGGTTGAAAGCAGCACTGAAAAAAAAAAAAATTCCAAATAAAATTGGCTTGTTTTGTAAAATTTCTCACTGAAGCGAAAAAAAAGGAATTGCAGTACTTGCAGTACTTTAAAAGCATACTTAAGTGCAATACTCAGGAATAAGTACTTAGTTATTTTTTAGCAATGCAATTACGACAACAGGCACAAGAATGAGATCATAGTAAAAAGTCAAGCAATTTGTTTGCATAGTGCATGCGTTCAACTTCAGTTGTATTTCTTATTTCTATTTGTTCTCAAATTTTCATTTAACAAATAAAACATTAGGAGAGTTGAAGCTCTCAGTTCTTTCACAGTTCTTCTAACATTAACAAGAAATTCAGAAATTTCACTCTGCAGTCTTTCTGTGATATTGCACCTTTGTAATTTAATCAGGCATACTACTTATAGTGTCAAGGTGAGTGAATTTCCAAACACATGACTGGCTTTAAAGAGTAATTTTTCACATGTAGGCGATATGAGAAAAGAAGTGTGACATGTTCCATTTAGCTTGTGTGACCACAAAGGCCGACACAAAGGAAGAACATCATCAGTGTGGTTAGAAGTGTGAAGCAGAGACACTATGACTGTGAAGCAGTGTGTGGGGACTGCTAGTTTAAGATACTCTAAGAATTTTTTTTTACTTTTATTTTTAAGATAAGCATCATCTATTATATAGAGATGATGATTATAAAGTTCAATGCAGCAATTTGAGACCGAGACCTGTGAGCCCAGAACTAACATAACACATTACAACAACACGATTACATTAAAGACAGCCTTTCTGTCTTAAAGCACACTGCAACTTTAAGATTCATTAAAAGTGATGTGCTGGAGCCAAGTTATGACTTCGTCCTCCTCTTGTAGAGTATATGACCATGCAGAGCTGTTTTTGGACCTCAGATGATGATGATTGGATGGCTTATTTTTGAGCACTTTGGCTACTGACTTTCTTTTCCTCCGCATAATCACACCAAATATATGAAAAAGGGCTGAATATTGTTGAATATGACATCCCTCTCGCTGACTTACTACCACTCCCACTCTGGACCACTGTTATCCTGAAATTTGCTCTTTGCCACGTGCACCTGTAAGTCATGCTCTGTGTGTTTGAAATGTGTTTAACACACTGAAATACAATTATTCTGTTAAAACATATTGAAAAGTATTGATGTCTGCTTTTGTACTGACAGATACAGCTACCTGCTATTTCATGTGATTTGGCTTACTTGAGCATGTGCGCTTCCTTTACTTGGTTTTGGTTGCCGGGCTGTTCGTTTGGTTCTGACTAAACAATTGAGACAAAACCTCAAATCAAGTGAAAGATGCACAGCATGCAAACGTGCCTGTTAGACACGTAGACACACACTCATTTACCAGCACGGACAAGGTTTAAAACATTCACATAGTCTGCCCACACACACACACACACACACACACACACACACACACACACACACACACACACACACACACACACACACACACACAAACACAGACCTGTGTGTGCGTGTGGGGACTTGTGACATGTCTGGTCAGAAAGGCATGGTATATATAGAGTTGAAGAAAGGTCCTGAACTCATGCTGAGGACCAGCTGCCTGATCAGAACCTTTGACCTTCCCATCCTGAAGACCGGTGAGGTGAGCTTTCAAATCAATCTTCTGCAAAGAGTGTAGCTTTGACCAATAAAGTGAATTCCATTAATGTTTTTATACATCTATATTACTACACTCCACAAGTAGATTTTACGTGATTCAGACCTTTAGTGCTCAGTCTTACACTAACTTATGATGCTGCATTTTTTGATGAAGATGAAAAAGAAAAAAATCAGTTTGCGTAAAACTGCACAGAAATGCACTTTCATTTTACTCTATACTTTTTTTCAAACATTAAAATCGCAAACATGATCTGCTAATGGATCCTTATGACATAAATTCTAAACTATATTTGTACTGTATTACGACCGTTGTCTTAAAAGAATTAAAAAGCTCTTGTTTTTAAGCTATATTCACTAACCCCATGAATCATTTCTTAGAGTGTAGGACTTGGTGTAACTAATTTCACTGTTGCTGACTTCAGGAACACTTTTCACGACGGCAATGATGCAGAGAAACATGATTTTTGCTCCGCTGTGTTTACTCCTTTGTTGGATGCTGCCTGTTGACTCCATGACGGTGAGTGGAGGATGTGAAAATTGGTGGATGTTGCCAAAATTTGACAAATGCAAATAGTGATAGAAAACAATTACTTTGAACATGTTTCTCACACATACATTTTGATTGATCTTAAATTACTATTTAACAGTAATAGAACAAAATGCATGTCTAATGTTCCACATTAATTGTACATTAAGATATTTTAACTTGATTGTTGCTGAAACTAAAAGTAACATTGTGCAAGTGCTAGCTTATTTATTATTGCTGCTGTATTATTTGATACCATAATTGTTTGGAGGGTTTAGGCCTTTTCAGGAAAACACTTTCAGCATCCAGGCCAGGTTTTCAAATAAACACTCAGAATAATAAAGCTAATAAAGTTTTATCTGTCTGTCTAATGATCACACTCTTCGTCTTTTTCTTTGTTTCCCTTTTAGATCCGTTTCAACTTCACTCTACGAGATGTAGACTTCCCACTGAACATGGCTGAAGATTCAGTTGATGACATGTACTTTGGCTGCAATGAGGCAATGATGCAAACAGTCGAGAACAAATACTTTGAGGAAGAAATTCACATGAACCCATTTGAAGACGCCTGGAATGAGGCAGAAGAATGTGCTGAAAGAAACCTAATACACAGAGAGGATATGGCTCTAACCAAAGATCACATGCAAGCAATCTGTGTTTATACATCTGACAAAGTGTACGAGATGTTCAACGAGGCAGTCCGGACAGGTGGAAGCGTCTATAGGTCCAGATTCCAGTTCCACTCTTTACATTTCCTGCTAACATCTGCCATACAGATCTTGAACAGCAATTACTACTGTCACAACACTTACAGGCGAACCAGATCTAAGTTTACTGGCAAAGTTAAACAAATTATTCGATTTGGTTCCTTTGCCTCCAGCTCTTACAGAACAGACTTGATAGGTTTTGGTAGCGAGACCTGCTTTAAAATTAAGACCTGTTCAGGTGCTTTTTTGAAAAATTATTCATATTATGGTGACAAAGAGGCAGAAGTGCTCATCCCCCCCTATGAGACGTTCAAGATAATTAAGATCATGAACGGTAAGGATAGCATTCAAGGTCTACGTGACTGTAAAGTTGTCTATGACTTGGAGAGTGCAGGAGCTAAGAGCACTCTGAACTGCAATGGTCTGAATCCGTGAGAGTCTGGTAGTTCTTCTGCAGCAGGTGGGAAAAGCATCCCACCATCTTTGAAACTTCTTACTGTCTTGTCACAGCTGAATTAGTCATAAGATACATATCAAAGTGCTGTACAATCCATAGCTTTGTGCTTCAGGTTAATTTGATCATTTTGGGCTTATGTTTTACACTCTCTCCCAGCAGCATATCATTAAATAATGTGTATAAATTCTAAGAGACATTTTTGATGATTTCTTGGCATTTCTTGGAAAACATTAAACAAATTACTACTCATTAAACTGCTTAATGCAATAATACTGGTTGTGTGTTCTCTTTGAATGCTAATATGCAACTTCAGTTCCCATCATATTCTTCAAGTTGATCAATAGGTTTGAGATTAATTAACACGCTAAATAATTAACTCATTCATTCATTAATAATAAGAAACTATGATAGGTTCAATAACTTAATTTATCTCAAGTGGAACAATCAAAAAGCATGTGTGTGTATGTCCAGCCGCAGTATTATTATATATAAACCTGTAATGTTATATAACAAACCACATGAGCCAGTCAACAGCAACGTGCAACGTGTGCTTTCATAAACACACCACTGGAGCATCTTCACAATTGTCCCAGTGGACAACTGTCCTCCCTCTTAAGACCTGACGATGATGTATCTCTGATAAAAGAAATAAAAGATTTGCTCTGTTCTTTGACTTTTACAATGTCCTTGAATGGATTAAAACCTGCTAAACCGCCATTCTTGTCATCAAATAATCATTTCCAACTGGAACATCTCGATGAGTACGGCTAGAGATGCTGCTGGTGGCGTCCTTAATTGGCTGTGATTTAACTGATGAAAACGGTCTGATGCAAATGCCTACACAACAAAACCCATCTCTTACAAAACGACAGGTCATCTAATACCTGTGAAAGTGCAAAGCTGCATACTTATGACAGACCGGTCTTCAAATTTCTTTGCTGAATTACTTTAGTTCAGCAAATTTAAAGCCATTAGCCACGTTTTCATACAGATATGCAGTACAACTAAATTAATTATATTGCATTGTATTAATTTCCGGCACACTTCTCTGCTTGCTGCACGTAGCACGGTATATTAATATCCACCAACCACAACATCTGATAAACACCAAACCCTCTTTACTCAAATTGATCTACATCAACAGGTTTTGCATGCCGGAATGAATTTCTCGTCAATGTTATTTGGTTACCTATCATGAGATGAACACAGGTGTTTTGTGGATGATGTGATTAAAGCTAGAGATCCTCCTGCACCTTTGGGAATAAACTCAGGGAAAGACGAGGTTAGTGCTTTCATGTTTCTAAACTTTTCTTACCTTTCAAGGCAATATGTGAAACATATTCATTTTGTTTGTTTTTCATACAAATGTGTATTCATCTGGTGAACTGTAGATTTTACTGACATAGCTCACGCTGTCCCCCTTGATTACTGCATTCAACAGGCTCTACTGACCATGTCTAGTCATTGAGAAAGAGCTGAGTTGAGTCAGAATGTTGAAAAGAATTCATCTCCACCATTTTTCTGTTTTTCCCCTGTACTTCTTTCCAGGAAACATGCAAAACCTCTTGGCTAGAGAAGAAAACCTCACAGATTTTGAGTGTGGTCTCTGTTTGCACTCTCCCATCTTCGTACCCGCAATTGCGCCTTATGTTGCAATCTTTCTGCCCACTAATGGCTGGGTGCTGTGGCTGATGATATCGTCTCCTGTCTTCTGAACAGACAAGATGGAAGTTTCTGAGTTCCACTTGGTCCTCACAGAGCTGCTTTTTGAATTCCTGGAGATACTGATAATGCTCATAGACGGTACAGTGGTAGTCACATTAGCTAAACTCATCAGCATAATATTAACAGCCAGGATTCAATTCCAGACCAACGTCTGTGTAGAGCGTTACCTTGCAGTCACACACCCTGTGCTCAGGTATAAACCCCTGCGGTACAGAACGAGCTTTAGTTGTGTTGTGTGGCTGCAAACCGTTGTGATTGGTGTATTCCAAATGTTGATGTGCAGTTAACATTGGATATCAGTGAGCATATACATAGCAGTTTTTTCTTACGTCTTTATCATCAACGCCTTCTGCTGCTTATCAGTTCTTAGGGCTCTGAAACAGCCTTTGCCAGGGGAAGGGGAGAGGGAGGGATCCAACTTGATGAAGAAAAGGGCTTTCAATATAGTCCTGATCTTCTTGGTGACTACATTTTTCAGCCATGTACCCCTGATCACAATGCTCCTCCTGGCTGAGAAGATAGAAGAGGACATTTTGTGTGTCCTGCAGCCCTTGGCTTACTGTCTGATGATTTGGCTTGGGGCTATCCATCCTATCCACTACTCCCTGAGGACTGAGAAATACCAAGGAAGAAATTGTTTACATGTAAATTGTTTTCCTGTGTAACTACACTTGAAATTGCTGTTCGTATTATTTACTCTGTTGACCGCTGAAATGCTTTTTTCACTCAGCCATCAAAATGAGAATGTGCGCAAAAACCAGCCCAAACTCAGCATCGCATTACACAAAGCGGCTGAGCATGTACTTTAATGTAAAGGACGCAGTAGTAACACAGTTTTCTTTATCTGTTTGTAATCATTTGTTATCAGATGAGCTCATGTTTGTGCATTGTAAGTGGTTTTGAAATAAAGTTAAATATATCTGCAATGGTCTCTTTTTGATCCACTTTTTTCCTACATAACATACATTTTATGCTCTCATATTTTATCTCCATAATATTATATTGCATGGCAATTTGTATTCAAATTCCACATCTCTGCATTAGCTTCATTTATAAATAACCCAGATTTTTAACATGAAAGTTTTGTGAAAGATAAAGGCCAACTGAGAGAGCAGACAAATAGATCTACCTGTACAATGTTATGCAGTATAACAGCCAGGGTTGTGCATGTTCACACTTCACAAAGCTACAGCTCAAAGTCCACTTCACACACATTAAAATGAGCTAGTTCACATTCAGGTCACAATTTTGAATTTTACTTTAGACTTCTACACCACTTCATCTCAGAGGCAGATACGCTTCTTGCTGACAGCCTTAGCTTCTAGTAACTTTTAGATTACATTATATCATACCCTTCCCACCCAGTGAAAACCATGTATCTCCAGTTTTTCTGATAAACTGAAGGATGAAGTGTTCCTTTATGGGCTGAGAGAATTCAGATTCTTCTTAAGCTAAATAAACCATTCAAAAAACTGTCTTCAGTTAGCTGGATTTGACTGTACAGATGCATGCTTCTCACAGGACAGCGATGCTTAAGGTGATCTTGCAGAATATGATGATAATATTACTAAACTTTATTTATATAGCACTTTTCTTAGCAATGATACAAAGTGCTTTACAAAAGAAAGAAAAAATAGATAAGGCAAATAAAATTAGATGAGGCCAAGGACATGAGCACAAAGTAAAGATAACAAAATGAGCTGAATAAGATCAAATAAACAGGCATAAAAATCAAACATGTTTAAAGGCTTTCACAAAAACACTGATGCAGCAATTCCAGTTAATACATCTGTGATCTCATTTATATCTTCCAGCCTCAAGTGCACAGCACAGAGCACTCATTGGGGAGGAAGGAGTTCTGTACCGTGTTTGACTTTTCATGGTTTGTATTGAAGAGGCCTCTCTGCGTCACAGTAAAGAATGTTCTCTGTTGCAGTTGTGTGATGTCATTTCAGCTTTAAACTCTTTAAACTAAATAAGATTTCCTTCAGAAATTGTGACTTCTGAGAGATTCTGAGGGATAGCCATGAATGACCATGATATGTAGTTCACAGTCCTGGATCAGAGCTACGGTAATAGATTACTGGACCTTCTTTAAACAAAAATATGAATAAGTTGTCTGAAATGCATTTGATTCTATTTTTTTATTAATGTTCAAACAAATAAAACCTACACAGTGCATTTAAGTCCTTACCAGGCGTCAAAATGTGCCATATGTATTTTATAGTCTTCTTTATTTTGTAACGTCATTCTTTATTTTTGAAAAAGAAACTCATACATATATATATGTGTGTGTGTGTGTGTGTGTGTGTGTGTGTGTGTGTGTGTGTGTGTGTGTGTATATACATATATATACACACACACACGCAGGGGTGCACCTTTAGAAGCTTTGAACCAGGCAGACGCATTAGACCACAGTGAAATACATCAATCTTTTAGGCCAGAGAGGAGTAAATCAAGGCACCAGAGAAGGTGTTTAAGCCCTCAACGATCCCACAAATTTGTCTGCCGTTCTTCAGCTCTACATAGACCTGGCCTCCCTGCTGCAGTGACAGCAGTAGAGTCTGGGAGCTGCTGTCTTCTGAGTCCTCTCTGTTGTCTTCCCAAATAGATGCCACCGTCTCATTGTTTCTCATGAGCTGCACCTTGTAGTACATCCTCTCGCCCTCCTTGCCAACCTTGGAGTAGACCGAGAAGGAGAAGGAGTACAGTCCTGAACGAGGAGCTGTGAATATGCCTGGAACAAATAACATTATGTTCATTTAAACTGCGAGTATTGGATCAGTTTGGACCATATTCCATAAATGCGCTATATATGTCTGCTAGTCACACATCTGCCAACCAAATACAAAAGCAGCCAGTTTCACTACTCATCTGTGGTTCAAGTCATTTAGAAACAAATCCAGCAATTACATGAATCACAGTTGGACAACACTTTACACGTTGTTGAAATCACAGTACCACTTGTGAGCACTTACCCAGGGCCGGGTTATATCCACTTCCATGGTTGAGGGTGATGACATCATAAGGAATGGGGCTGTTCCTGGTGAAAGGTCCAAAGCAGTTTGTTCTGCCGCTCATGGAGGCTGTGAACGCAACCCTCATTCCTCCTGAGACAGACACAAGCCAACAGTTAAGCAAACAGACATTTCGGCTTGATTAACAGGCAAGGATGACTTCATCCAAGCTGCCTTCTTAAAAAAAAAAAAAGTATGTCAGTATGTGCTGTCCCCTGAGTAGCTAATAGACTCAAAACAACACAAGCTGTTCTATCAACAGCTATAATCACATGAATTTGGACTTATGCATATTGTAGCCGCTTGAGTCTGTGTGGTTTCTACCAGTGTCCATGTTCCAGAGTACCTATGACTTCAAGGATGCTGTCACCCAGCTGGGACGTGCTCGTCAACAGGTCCATCACTCTTGTGAAGATTTGATCCTCCGCTTCTCGGAGCTCCCGGGTGGCACAGCAGCAGCCTCGCTGGTGCTTGAACGCACACTCACAGTCCCACTTCCTGCACGGCAGCTCCCCCTCCCACGCTACTGCAAATTTGGAGGGAAAGAAAGGAAAGGACACATCAACACATTTCATACACTGAATTGGACAGAGATTAATGGGTGTTTTAAGTTGGCATGATGGGAATATAATAATATCTACTGTATGTATGCAGTAAGTCATATTTAAAAGAGGTCTCATTGTAGGAATTTGTGATGATATTTGTATATATTTTGTGATGGGGACAAATTGGGGAGTGCACGACTGATGTAAACCATTTTTTCCTCCTTCCTCTGTACGATCAGCTGGCCAGCTCGCTTTTCATTAAATATCTTTGACACCCATCCACAATGTGCAGCAAAAAGTCTCTTAGCCAGCATGCCTTGTTAAGCCTCATTTGTTTTTCCAGCATCTGAAGTTTTACTCAGAACAGCAGCTGAATAACAGATTGGTTTACCTGCCGCCACTCGGAGGCTGCTGATAGTATTTTCGGCTCTCACGCTGTCCCACAGCAGAGCCAGGGTGAACAGAGTGCACGCAAAGACTCTCATCTCAAGACGCACTGAAATGCCTGCTGACACAGTAGTTTGTAGTAGCACAGTAGTTATACAGTAACTGACTGAAAAACTAATTTTAAGTCAATTCAAGTTTTAAAAGACAACGTTCATTAATAGTCTCAATTGTGCAAGAATAACCTGTATAGAACTGTCATAATAACATATAAGAAAATCACAGCGTATCTTTGTATTTGTCTCATTTTTGGTAAAAAAAAAAAAAAAAAATGTACTGACTACAGTCCAGCAGAGGATGTCGCCTTCAATCTGTGTCCACGTGAAATCTTATAGTCCAGTGTTCACACCAGCAGTAATCATGATAACCAATAGAAAAAGACACAAATAGTGAGGACCTTGGGGTCTTGCAGGTAGCTTGTAAAAGATGTTTCCTTCCACCTCACTTTTATTTCCAAGTGGGTGGAGTAGATCTGTGTGTCCACTCAACTGGCAGCTCCCACTAGTTCATGAACAGTTACACTACATTGATTCCCCTCCCACACACACTTTCAACCCTGTGCTCCTCAGGCTGGGTGTGACCTGTGAGGGTAGGTTTCAGCCAGGACCGTCCTGATACGCTCCCTAGTGTATGTCAAAATCTCCTAAAGATTGTATCTTACAGAGGCTGTGTGTATATGTTGGTTATTAGGTCAGAGGTGTCAGGTTGACTGATAGAATTGCTCAGTTTGTTGTTGATGATAAGCCTGTTGTGTCGTCCCTCTGCACCCGTCCCTCAATACCGATGACACTGGATCAAAGAAGGTCCTAGTTTAGTTTAGGCTGGTGTTTCCACTAGTGTCTTTTTGTCCCTCGTGGTTGGACCATGAGAAAGCAGTTTGAAATGGAAAGTGTTGAATACTGACATTATTTAAGTTTGTTTAATGAGCGGTAAAGATGTTTTAGGTCATTGGAGCTGAATGATCTATTGTGCATCTTATTACTTACAATTAAGACGTTAGAGTTTCGTAATACTGAACCATTAAGGGTGAGATTTGTGGAGCTGTCACTGTAACCTCATTTGTCTCACAATATGTAGGTTAGTGAGTTCTAATTGTGATTTTCTATAAGACTCTCTTCTCCAAGTATAAATATTTGATCATAACTCCATTCTTATTCTGGATGTGCCACAACTTTAAAGCTGCTATTGTCAATATTTTTATATTAGCAATGGATCAGATGACTACCTGTACTCTGACAGGGTTGGCTTGTAGTGCTGAACCCCACAGAATATACAGTTCCCCTACACAACTTTTTCACATCTTTTAACACCGTATACATCCCCAGGTGGAAAATCATTACAATGAAATTAGACTTTTTGAATAAGGTACTAAGTACAGTTTGTACTATTTTTGTCACCTTTAAGTATACTTGAGTGGACTCAAGTATACTTAAGTACCTCTTGAGTATACTTGAAGTGTAAATAGTTGCTAAATTGGCACAACCTTTTACAAACTTTTAGTATACTGAAGTGCACCAGTGAAAATCATGATTCATGAGTATTGAAAATACATTTTCAGTGCAATTGTATTACATCACCAATGTGTTGGAAATATACTCAAATAAGTAAAGTAAGTAGTAAGCATACTCTTCATAATACACTTTATTACTATTGAAAATGTTTGTAATTTAGCACACTTTTTAAAAGTACGCTACAAGAATCTTCACCTCAGATAACAAATTTGAATAGATGAAAAAAGTCACTTACAAATAAATAGGCAAATAATATTATTCATGTAGTGGGATCTCAGCTTGAGTCAGGAGTAAAGGAATACAGGCTCTGTTTTATGAAATTCAATGACAGAATCTACACAAACCCCAGGTGATGCTTATCAGCTCAGGCCAATAATGTGAGATGAAGACGAGGAAAGCGATCTTCAAACATGTGCACCATACAAGGAGCAGAGTTAGAATGGCTCCATAAATGCCATCAGGGTCACATTACAAGGAGGGTCCAGGCAGGAGGTTGAGTGTACACTGAGTGTTTATTGTTCTGCAGGGACTCTTTATGTTGTGAAATCCTATCCCAGATAGTTCTGCAGGCCTTAGATAAGGGTTATTATCTTTAACCTTCATCGCTTTGGAGTTATTTATTGAGAACATCACTTGAGAAATTGTTTGGTTTTTCTTTTTCATTTCTCAATACTGCAAATCTGTCTCCTGTCTGTTAAAGCTGAAGTCAGCCCCTAAAAATTGGGTTTGAGCATATTATAATGCATATTCTTATAATATTTCCCCAAATTCTCCATATTAAAATCTGTGAAATAAAAAATAGATAAAGTTTCATATAACAGTAAAAAGCGTCTTGTCGGTGCGCGGGTGCGCGCGTGTGTGTGTGTGTGTGTGTGTGTGTGTGTGTGTGTGTGTGTGTGTGTGGAGACAGAGAGAGAGAGAGAGAGAGAGAGAGAGAGAGAGAGAGAGAGAGAGAGAGAGAGAGACAGAATTTGATTCTGGGAGAAACAGAAACAAACAAGTTAGAGCATAATGTTGTCAGTGAGGAAAAACAAGGAGTAAAGATCCATCAGTACAGTTGTGACACTCCAGGCTCGGTGAACTAGACAAACATGGAGACTACACCAGATTTAAAGTGCTTTAAACAACATATTATTTCAAACTAAGCCAAAAGCAACATAGTAAATGAATCATCAGTCTGTAAGTGAGTAGTGGTTGCACTGTTGAAAGTATGTGTGGTGCTGTGGAGGCAAAACAAAGAGGAAAAACAGACCAAATGGATGGTGGTTAGATGAATCAGCTGCTAATCTCTCCTCCCCCTCACAAGGTGTTCTCCTGTCAGATGGGACAACAACAACATCTAGACCGTTCTGAGAGGTCTGGAAAGCAGGAAGATTGATCGCATACATGTCAGGACAGGCAGGAAGGACTTCCAGACACACACTGTCACACATCAGCACAGAAGCAGTGCCCAGCCAAGACAATGGCCAAATGTCCACTCCAGTTACAGGTAGTTGGGGACAAACACCCATACAGACTTCCTCTTGAACCAAATCTACGTGCACAGGTACAGACAGGTACCAGAACAGTTTCCCCAGTATCAAATCAGGTGAGAATGGCCAAATGGACCATCCTATGAAGCTGTCTAATGAACCCAAGTCCCTCAGAATTGTACTGGAATTTTCTTATTGCTGCCTACAAATGTGTGAAATGAATGCCACAAAAGCATCATTGTCCCCAAAACTGGGGTTTGCTACGCCACCTGTGGCAAAGGTAACTGAACGGACAGAAGCAGCTAATGCAACAGACTTTATTTTGGAAAATATTTATTCAACAAAGCAGTGGATCCAATAGCAGGGACAACTGATGCGGTCTAATACACATCACCAAAACCTGCATGAAAACAGAGAGCCTATCTAGGTACTGACCACTCTGAACAGACACAAGTTCATGGCAAATTAAACTGATACAATTCTGATTAGACTTCCAGCCACCAAGTGATGAGGCTAAGTCCATTGAAGGCAGGACGAGCTCTTACTTATTTACTTATTCTGTGTTCTTCATCTCTTATTACATTTTATACATACTGTACTTCTACATTTCATGTCATATAATGAATCACATTTAATGATATGAATGAATTCCATGACAAGAACAACAGCGGGCACTAATTGGTCATGCAGCAAAAGGCACTGACATATAAAGCAATAAGCTTAGCAAGTGAAGGAGTGTCATTCTTTAAAGCTATTGCATCAAGGTAACTGAGAATACCAGCACATTACTGTACATCAGAGCATTCACTCTGCTGGCTACATCAATAGTAAGGCACAGTGTTAAACTACACTACAAAGCAGAGTTAGTTTCCTTAAAGCATGCTCAGCTACAAGCACAGTTTTATTTGTTCGTCCTTGTAAAATCACTGAAAATATACAAAACACTATGAGTTGTTCATGCTATGACCCATTGACCATTTCTGTACTGAATGCAGCTAAGTATCTTCATTATCTTTGGATTATTTCAACTGTTTCTTTCAGTTTCCCACCCTGGTTGTCACTTATGAAAACCTTGAAACTCCATTCATGTCTTTTTTGATTAATTCTTCATTAAAAGTGTGGTGAATGCTCGCTCGGCCCACAGGACTTCAGTCCAGTACATCTATTTTGTCTTCAAAAATAGAGAAGCCAAAGTATTTATGTTTTCTTTTTTTTCTTTACAAACCTAATTCAGGTTATGGGTTAAACAAGGTTTTCATAATCTGTCAGCAGAGTTATGCTTCTTTCACTTTGTCATCGTAAGTGCCACTGCCCTTGTAAGCAGCCACATAGCCGCTGGTGTCTGGGATGTCCTCGCGGCCGACCTTTCCTTTCCCTTTGCCTGACTCGTCAAATCGCTCCTTGTGCGTTCCGGTGTATTTGGTGGTGTCAGTCAGTCTGTCCACCGCTGCTGCCTTTGCCACTCTCTAAATACAACAGAAAATCAAAGTTGCAGGAAAAAGTAACAAATAAAACAAACAGCTTTTCCTCCTTCGCTCATTCAGTGAAGAACATACATGCACACAGACAGATATTCACATATTATCCCATATGCTTACTTAATAATCACTCAATTATTTATTTTTTCAAGCACCTCCATGAATTATCTTGCTAGAGGAACTGATTTATGCTTAAAATGCATGAGTCACAAGTCACATTCTCAATTTGGGGCCAAACAATCAAACACTGATGGAAGTCCTTCTAAGTTATCACCAAGTGTTCTCTTCATTATACCACAGCTTCGAAAGCTTCTCAGGAAACGTAATTAATCAGCTGTATGGTGTTGAGTCAGTTAGAGCATGACATTTAACTTTGGAGGGATCCATAAGTGCAGTCCGTGGATGCTGCGTGCCTGAGGGTGGCCAGCGCTGTGTGTTCTAACTGATGAAGTACTCACAGTGATTCCGACGTTGGCTGGCTCCTTACCAGCAATGAGACCGTAGAGCTGCTGAAGCGCCTCCTCTTTGCTTTTGCCTTTAAAACGTTTGGGAGCCAACTCCGTCAGGGCCTGGTTGAATTGCTCAAATGTGATTACACGAGCTGACTTTGCCCTGAGGAAAAACACACAGTGTGCACACTGAAATATCTCAGCGTCTATTATGGTGGTCGCCTGACTTCCTCGAGCACCAGCATGAAGTTACCATCTGGGCCTCTTAGTGAAACGTCCAGATGGATTGCCGTGAAATTTGGCGGCCTGCATATATCTGTGGTGTCCAGAGGATGAAGTTGACTTTGGTGATCTCCTGACTTTTAATCTAGCATCATGACGTTAATGCAATGTAATTTGTTCAGTGCTTTGGTTTATCAGCAGACACCTGCAACAGGGACAACTTTCCCATCAGCCTGAGCCTCAGCAAAGCCATGTTCAGTGCTAATGAGCCAGTTTTAGTGCGACGTTTTGCTCATCAGCATAGATGAATTAAAACAAATAACCATTTACTGACTCTCCATGGTTTTGTGCAGTTGATGCTGATGTCCTCTGCAACAGCTGACACTGAGTTTACTGCTTTTCTTCTGTGTTACAGTGTGAGAGGGTTGCTGTGTTAAAAATGTTTTAGCTGTGGAAAACTGAGCCTGGACGAAATCTTACTTGACTTTGCTGAAAACTATGTCAACATCCGTAGTGGTGACGTTCTTGACGTCAATGATGTTGCAGTCCTTGCACATCTTAACAAAGTTCTTGCCGTTCATCTCCTTCCCTGTGGCCTTCGTGTCTCCATGGACTGCAAACTTCTGGAAGGAGGTCTCCACCTCTGCCACAGACACTGAGCCCTCAGCCATGCTGACGGATACGTAGTATTCATGCATTCCAGGTTGACACACAGACACACAATGATTATGTTCAACGTCAGCTTAATGCATTTTCCTAAGACTAAAATAGCCCTTCAACAAGAGATGAAAAAACATACTTACTTTGGTTTACTGTCTATCCTTGTGAGGACATCTTGTGAAACTGAAGAACTCACACTAATTCATAAAGACTCTATTAGCTGATTAACGATAGGCCTGCCAAGAAACGGCTGCCATCATGGTCAGTCTGAGTGAACATTTTCTCTCACTGCCTCTCTTTTTCCACACACACACACACACACACACACACACACACACACACACACACACACACACACACACACACACACACACACACACACACACACACACACACACACCCATGCATGGACACACTTTCACTTCCATCATAATGTTAGTGTTACACAAGCTGCTCTTGCGTCAATTTAATTCAATCAGCTCAGTTTCCAAATGGCTGCTCTGCTGTCAGTGAGAAACAAACATGCTCCTTCTCTTTCTCTTCTCCTTCTCCACGCAATCTTTCTGTCTCTCTCTCTCTCTCTCTCTCTCTCTCTCTCTCTCTCTCACACACACACACACACACACACACACACGCGCGCGCGCTTGTCTATTACTTAATTGTTGTTTGCTTAAAAAGTAAAGATGTTTGTTCAGTTAGGTAGGGTAATAAACAGTGACCAAAAAACACGATTTCTAAATACAAAATAAGAATATATTTAAAGGAAAGTACTTATTTGTAGCATAAAAATGCATCTGACTGCACTTGTCATGCATACATAAAAGCAAACGTAAATAACACTGTAGACCCAGTGTTGTATTTCTTCATGGCTCATGGTACTTTTGGGAACAAAATTGAATCAAATTTTAAAATTTACTGTTCCATCTGTAAATGTACACATAAATATCACAAAGGATTGCCTTTACTGGAGCATGAAATAGGACAAAATCGTACGGCAACTGTTAAATATCACATTCTCAGACAGGTTTTCGTTTTGTCGCTGCTGTGCCCCCTTTGTTGTTTTGGTTATGACGCCATGAAACAGTGATGCTGAAAAAGAGAGTAAAGTGTACCTGCTGCCGTAAATGGAAGGATGCGTATCTGTAGTCCTCCTCTTTCTTCTTCTTGCTCCTCTGCCTCTCCTCCTCCTTCCTGCCACTCCCAGACTATCTCACACTGGCGACAGCGATGGAGAGATACACAGAGGCATGAGGAGAGAGGGAAGGGGAGAGGGGAGGAGGGAGAGAGTACCAGCCAGCACAGTCAATGACATCATGGCCACTCAGCCTCTCTTGTGTCTACTCAGTCTCATTAGCTCCTCGCCTCTGTGCACAGACTTGCCTCTGTAGAAACATTTATTATGTTCTGTTTATTTGATTTCACTTCAATTCATTGTCCCACTGATTTGTGTTGCGTACCTTCAGATATTTCTTCTGTAACCTGTGTTTTGAGGCAGGTGTTACATTAATCATGGTTATTACTCTCATCCTTCTCTCTGGAATTTACTGTTCTGACCCTTTCTGTCTCTCCTTCAGCAGTGAACTCAGCTCATAGCTGTGCGCCGTGCTCGCTCTCCCACCCTCTCTTTCTCTCTGTTTCTCTCATACTGCCATCGCCACAAGAGCCCTCTTGTCTGGACAGATGAGAGCGGCCCTTCAAAGGACAAAGAACAGTGACAGTGTAAAGCTGACACACTACAGGGAAGATTGTCCCTTCTGACAGCTTCATATCAGTCAAAGTGGATATCAGACCAGGAATACAGGGCACTCATGTATGTGCCACAGCTGCGATGTAGAGGTCAAGCAATGCTGCTGTTGGAATTCAGTACATGTACCTATGCTGTCATATCAACTATATACAGTATATATACCTATCCTCACTCTGATTCAGCCTGACCCAATTATATATTACTATTCATAATCACTGTGGTGGAATTTGGTCAGTTCACAGACAGGTGTAAAACTGAGATGTGCGAGAAGGAGGAGCCTTGCACAAGAACCAGAGGATGAGCACCTTCAAATGCAACTCACCACACATTTATAGATATAATGTGGCCTCAAAAATGTAAAGTGTAAATGTAAGTGTTTCCCAGTCTTTTTCCTTAAGGCATCCTTTTTCTATCAGTGAGTAAACTGACGTCCACTGACTGGGCCACATGCTTTATGGATATTTCACATTATATTCAATAACAATAACAGTGCAGAACAACTGTAAACTGCACAATTAACCTAAACAGTGAATGCAATAAGTCCAGGGCGATTGTGTAAAATGAGCAATTTGGATGAATTTTCAGCTGATTATTTCCTGGGAATATTTCATGAAAGATGAGTTGTCTTGACATTTTAGGGACTTTTTATATGATTCTTTGTCTACGTTATATATTTTTAGATTCTTAACAATCATAGGCTTTAAGCTTATTTATTGACAAATTCATTGTGAAGGCCCTTCAACATGTGTTCAGGTCTTCACTGTGCCCTTATCCTGTGTTAAGTTTCTATCTGATGTAATAAACTTTAAAAATAACAATTTCATTTAGTTTTCTGCACAGAAATGAATTAAATTCTGAGATAAATGGACCTACTGTATATTTTTGTGAAAAGATTTCTTAAACCCCTCAAAATCAAGAAGATTAAAATTTGAGCTTTGGCAACCCCTAGTGGGGGTTGGGACAATTAAGTTAGGAACCAATGATTTAGAGTCAAATCAATGAATCTAGTGTAGCAAATAAATTACATTTTGTTTTCAAAATCTTTTCAATGTTCTTGCAAGTGTTTTAAAGTTTTTGTATTAAAAACAGATCATTTGTTATTTTACAATGTCTTCATCAAATTAAAGTTTATGCCTTTAAATTAAGCTGAAAATGAAATATGTCTTAACTATTGCTTCAGCATTGTCTGCTAGCACTGCAGTGTTTATACCTTGCATTGTTTTTCAGGTTTTAATGTGCTCCTGTGGGTACCTGCATACTGATACTGATGTTCTGTGTTTTGTTCACAGGACAGACAGGACAAGTTGTTTTGACATCATGCACCATCATGAAACTCACTTTTCAGTCAAATGGAAAGCTGGAGGGCAGAAATACTGACCAGTGCAGTCCATTCCTCACCCATGATAAGTGTTAGATTTAGGGGAAAATCAATGCACAACAATGGACAGTCGATCTCTTCCCTGAACTAATCACTGATTAGATTCTGTTATGTGTCTTATAGTAAACATTTTTGTCCTGTTTTGGAAATATACAGCAGTATCAGTGCATCACTTGACCTGACCTTACTGTGGGAGTTTACCTGGAATTCCTGCTTGTGAAGCAGATTCTGTCACGGTTGCAGACCTCTGTACTTTCACTCAGATGCTGTGGGAAGGCGTCACCTTTCTGTTTGCAGTAGAAACAAAGGCTTGTCTTTAAATATCACCAGGGAGCGGTACTCCCTCTGGTTTGAAAAGGAGTTGGAGGTGCACCGGAGCCTGCGGCTGGACTGTCTCTGGACCTCATCCTGACCGACACCACTTGACTCACCATCACTTGCTGACTTACTCATGTTAACAGTTTGAGGATTGACCCATGACACAAATTGACTGAAGGCAATTCTGATTCAGAGTTCATCCCAAATTTGTTTTGTTCAACATCATCATGGCTGAGTCTAGTTTCCCTTTACCACCAGAGGATTACTGTCCCCTGTGTGTGGACGCACTGAGAGACCCGGTCACTATCCCCTGTGGTGACACCTACTGTCTGGAGTGCATCAAGATCTACTGGGACCAGTTTGACCACATGGGTGTATACAGCTGCCCACAGTGCCGTGCAACCTTCACCCCACGGCCCGTGCTGAGACGCAATCTGCCCGACGTGCACCACGAGCCACGCCGCCAGCTTCCGGAGCTCACTCCTTTTCCCTACATGCACCGAGAATCCTACTGTGACTTCTGCGTCGGCCGGCGCAACAAGGCAGTCAAGTCGTGCCTCATGTGCCTGGCCTACTACTGCGAAACGCACGTCAAGCCACATTACGAGTCATCCACCTTCAAGAGACACAAGCTGGTGGATGAGACGGGCCACCTGGACAGGAAGATCTGCCCCCAGCATGAGAAAGGCCTGGAGCTGTTCTGTCGCTCTGACCAGATGTGTATCTGTGTGCTGTGTACTGTCAGAGAGCACCGCAGCCACAACATTACCTCAGCAGAAGAAGAGCGCATCGAAAAACAAGTGAGTCTGACTCGTTTGTGAGGCGAAACGTGTGCCATCTTAGCATTTGTCAGTTGTGAATTCAACATTTCCTTTTTTTTTTAATCAATTTCATGAAAGAGAAGAACTCATGCTTAATAAGAACTTATTGTCATGTTCTTCCAACAGAAAGTCTTGGTGGTCACCCAGTCTGAAGTCCAACACATCATTCAGGAGAGGATGAAGGAGCTGCAGGAGCTCAAACATAATGTGGATGTCCTAAAAGTAAGATCAGACATCACCTAATCAAACATGAATGACTCGTTTAAGCTGCTATGTGACATTGTGTATTTGGGAGATAACACAATGTAACCTTAGCTATTTCATCTGGTGGTATCAAATCTCACATCACACTCCTCTCTAAAACAACAAACTGACTTACTTTTTAGAGTTGTGCCCAGCGAGCACAGGCAGAAAGCGATAAGACATTCCACGAAATGCTGCAGGCAGTGGAGCGCTGGAAGGCTGAAATCAATCAGATGATAATGGCCAACATGCAGTCAGCGATGTCGCAGGCTGAGGGCTATGTGGACCGTCTGGAGCAGGAGATACTGGAGCTGCAGCGCAGAGACGCAGAGCTACGTCAGATCCTCGAAACAGAGGACAACATTCACTTTCTGCAGGTGCTGAAAGACCCTACCTACTGCATTAAATATTAGCGTTCATGCCAATACTTGTCATGTAATATAACATCAGTAGAACACTGGACTTTTTAGATGGCAAAGTGTACACAAATCAAGGTTGTACCAATTGAGAGTATGTTCTTTTCTTCAAGTGAGGCTGCTTTTCTGTTTGCGTTCTTGACTTGTTGACTGATTAACGGAGCTCCTGTTTCTTGTTGAACAGAATTTTCCGACCCTGTGTGTTCCTCCTGAAGCCATGGTGCCCAAAGTGCTCATCAATCCCCAGTTCTCTTTTGGAGAGATGAGCAAGACAGCCACAGAGATGAAGGAACATCTGGATGAGATCTGTAAGAAGGAACTGAGCAAAATCTCCAAGACAGGTTTGTGTCCAGTAGATAGACAAAATGTCTTTATGCTATGAAAACCATAAAGTGGAACAGGCTGATCTAATGCTCTATCATCTTCACAGTCAGTGAAACCCCTGTCTACATACTTTTGCCAAGAAATGGAGACAAACGACTCAAAGGTAAGTGTGAGCAGAAATATGTCCAATTTTACCTTTAAGCACACATGAATATTAATCATATAGATTTTATTTTTGGGAAGAGAACAAGGAAGATGTAGCTAGAAAGTGTTTTAAAGGTTTCTCATTTGATTTATGTAATTATGTAATTCATTTCAGATAAAATCAAATAACACATGTCCATGTTTCCAAACAGTTCCTTCCAGAGTTGATTTTCAGGAACCAAAAACCAGGACAGACTTCTTAAGATGTGAGTAAAGTGTTTAGGATCAGTCCATTCGGTGCCTATCACTGTAAACGAAGTGACTGCTTTGACATGTTTCCTTTTCCTTGACAGCAATATTCATTAATGCAGTTTTCTCAGATATTTAGTTATTGTGGGTTAAAACAGTGAGCGAGGGAAAGTGAATGATGTTGATCAATGAGATGCTCCACATCTAAAGATAAATAATTACGAAATGTGTATGGCTGTTTTTACTCAGACTCCTGCAAGATGTCCTTCGATCCAAACACCGTCTATAAAGAGCTGGTGCTGTCGGACGGGAACCAGAGGGTCACACGCAAGAAAACAGTCCAGTTTTACCCAGATCATCCAGAACGCTTTGATGGCTTCTCCCAGGTGCTGTGCAAGGAGCCTCTGACTGGTTTTAGATTTTACTGGGAGGCAGAGTGGAGTGGGGAGTTTTCCATTGGGTTGGCCTACAAAAGCATCAGTCGCAAAGGGAAAAATTCACACAGCCTGCTGGGCTACAACGACAAGTCTTGGAGTCTCCTCTGCTCAGACTCAGGTTACTCAGCCTGGCACAACAAAGTAGACCGAGACCTTCCAGATGCTCCCAGGGCCACACGAATTGGTGTGTACCTTGATTATGCCGGCAACACTGTGGCCTTTTACTCAATATCAGAGACTATGGAGCTTATCCACAGGTTCAAAGCTCAGTTCGGTGAGCCCTTGTATGCTGGTTTTGGTGTGGGCTCCTCTGTTACCCTCTGCCAGCTGAAGCAGAACCCAGTGCCTTACTGAGATTTTAAAACAGGTTAGCTGTGGGAAGTCCACTGTGAAGGTTGCAGCACTTATATTGTACAGTAGAATGGAGAGTTGTTGTCTGCACAAACGAATTTGAAACCCCACTTACAGATGCAGCAGCCTCGAAATTCCCCTCCCAGCCAGAGGCCATCCAGCTCCCAGCCGGCTCCCAGCCGGCTACCAGTCCCCCCCCTCCTCTTGGGGGTGTGCCCAGAATCCACTATAAACACGCCTCTTTCAGGCAGAGTATTAAACATTTAACTGTTTAGCAGTTCAAAATGCTATAAAACGCGACGCACAACTTCTGTTATTCATGATTAATTTTTTGGGCACAAATCACTCGGCACGCGGAGATGCGCTGGGAGCCTCTCCAAAGGTGGAGAGAGATGTGGAGGAAAAGGCAGGATGGGCAGATTAGCAGATCCAAGAAGTTTGTGAACGAGCACTACAATAATGTGGATGATTAAGCATAATTATATTTAAAAAACTGCACAGGGTGCTCTACTAAACAAGAAGTTTTTCTTACAGCAGTGGAGGCTATGTGCAGATCTAATGAACGACTCAGCAAAGCTGACACGATAATAATGACTGCTCCTCCTGGTGGACTGATCGAGCGAGTGCAGGTAGTTTCCGCAAATGGAGCTTAGGGGCGTTACGAGTTGGCCCCACGCCGATGACGTCATCGTGGGGGATCTCATTACAGTCACGAACCCGCCTACTGCAGAGCAGGGACCGGTCACGGACCCGCCAGGGCCCCAGCATGAGATTAGAGGAATTTCGAGGCCACTCCATCTGTACGTTGTTGTGACCACACTCTGTAATATCCCGTAATATATGATGATATATGATATATGATGACACTGTAATTATAACAATGCAGTCCTCTAACACTAATAAAAGAGGGCTTTTATTCAACTGTGATGCTTTCATGAGAAATAACATGTTGTGTCTGAAACAACCTGCAGCTAGATGGTAAAAATATGCTTGCATGTTTGTGTTTGTAACAACATACAACTTTTCAAGTTTTTACTGTCTTACATAGAACAACTTTCACAATGAAGGTATGAAGCTACGATATAAAACGCTACAGCTTCATATCCCTTCATAAGAAAATAGAAATATAAAATCAAAGTCAATCCAGTTACTAAATATGATTATTTCAACTATTGCATTGTACATAATTCATCTGTGTTTTATGACTCATTTTATTTTTGTGATCATGAACTCTGTGGTTAATGCCATAAAGATATTTTTTGTGCTTATAGACAATAGCATTTAGTGTACAGTTTCGCCACCATATATAGTTACAAGACAGGTGGGAGAAAGCAGAAAGCCGTCAACAGCAGGAAGGCGGAAGAAAAACCTTCCTTGTAAATCAACGCTGTAATCAGTGAAGAAATGCAGCAAAGGGCCACCTTGTACCTCACAAGTTTACACCTGAGGAATATCACAGGATGGACAGTTGCAAGGTATTGTTCCAGGCAGCTCTGCACCAGAGGACGCATAATGAGGATCATTACACTCAAGAGCTGATTTAGTTCTGTGAAAAGACAGAGTAATCCAGGAAATGCCTGAGAGACAGAGAAGGAGCTCAGCCACGAGGTGCCAGAGTTTCCCTCACAGTCTGCATGCTGTTTTCTTCAGGTGACACCTGCAGGGGAGCTGTGGCTCCATGGCTGATGGTGGAAACATCTGTTTTCATCCTAATAATAAGCACATTAATGTTGCTGTGGATGAATGTATAGTGATGCTGTCAAAGTCATACTGTAAATGTGTTTGTCGTTATTTGTTAACAAATATCATAAACAATGGCAGGGACAAATTTTGTATAATGCAAAAATATTATTTATTTCGTTACAACTCATAAATTACATTATCAGAAGGCCAATTTATTTATTTCTAAAGGAGTATTCATTCTGCAACAAGTACCATGCACCATTTTACCATAAATAATATATGCCATAAGCTTTTTGTTGTTTTTATTATATCTTACTTTTTCATGCTTATAACCTACTTCACGGACCATGTCATCACACAAACATTATATAACACTGAACATTCTTCATGATCTTCAACCAACTGCACCAACACTTTAAACAACCCAACAAATTGAAAAGAAGTTTCAAACTTGAAAAAGATAAACTAAAGATGATAATAAATAAACACAATTGAATTATTAGCATATGAAGAAATCACTTCCTCATATTTATAACAGCCTGTGTACTACAATTACATTTTTAACTTATCTGGGACCTTCACAGTGACTCACAGGAGGAACATTAGCCGCTCTCCTTGTAGCTCACATGATTAGCAAGTGAAATGATCCAAAGATACAACACTGCTTTACATGTTTTCCACGTAACAGACACGAAGCACGGCCAGGGTCCTATATGCAAACTTACAGGTGTTGGAAGAAATCAAGCAGAGCTACTGACAGAAATGTTGGCAGCTGCTATGTTGTTCAGACTGACTGCAGTAGTATTAGTATTAGTATTAGTATTAGTATTAGAAGCATTAGTGTATATTACAACAGACTAAAAAGAAAATGTATTTCTATGGTAGTAATCCATATGTTAGGTGGACTCGAGGTATCTTAAGAGATTTCGGTGGCATTTAAATGAGCTTTTTCTGCATCTGCAAAGCTGATTTTTCAACCACTCTGAATCCTGCACATCCATGTTGAGCAGATAGCAGCCCTCTTCTTCACTGCCTTTACTGGTGACTTGCAGCAGTCCTTGGAGGATTACTGCTACCTTTGTGTCAGCAGAATACTGTGAAACCACTGGTAGGAATGTGTACTGCATATGTGTGGGGATACTTTGTGTATGCATGAGACCAAAACTGGGATGCATTTTTTCAGACATTATCAGCTGATGAACAAACAAATGAAAAAAAATAATAATAATAATTGGCATCAGTTGCAAAATTGAGAAAATAATGAGTAAATAAGAGCGTACGCAGTTAGAAAAACAAACTTGATGCAGATATTGAGTAAAAGGCTAAATACTCATGAAGTCTAACAATCTATTAGTTTACATACTGCTGGGTAGCTTGTGAATTTCCCCCTGAAGATAAAGTTTTATTGATAAAATAATATCAAAATGCATTGTTGGTTATACTTTATATTATTAATCTGAATCTGGACAGTATCTAAAAACTAATGTTATCAAATAAATGTAGTGAAAATGGAAATACTCAAGTAAAGTACATCAAACCTGTACTTCGGTACAGTACTTGTATGAATGTACATGGTCACTTTCCATCACTGGCAGGATGAGGAGAGGAAAAAATGACCACACGTGCACATGCCTGCAAATATGTTTTAAAGGCAGTGAGCCCTGTTTTCCTTTTGTTATTGAAAGAAATTTGCATTTCACAGCCTGTCCACGGATTGTTGTTTTTGTAGTATATTTGATTGTGTCAACAGTAAGCCAAGTAAAAAGCCCCTGCAGGGCCATTTGTGCGTCACTCCAAATCACGTCTTTGCTGCCTGATCAGAAGTCCAGACTGTTCATCTATACACCAGGTTTGAATCAAAGTTTGTTGAGTTATGTGCTGGATGTTATTGCTGTGAACTTCTTAAGATATTACTGTAAAGGTTTGTAAGTGACAAAGAGTTATTTCCATTCTTCTTTGCATTAACAAGCCCCGACTGATCTTCTTCTTCACAGTCACGAAATGAACACCACAGAGAATGACCACTCTCCTGTCACGTCGCATCATGCGGCTTTAGTCATCGCTTCAGCTTTGGTGAACAACATCCTGGGTCTTCCTCTGAATGCTTATGTCGTGTGGCTGATCTTTGCAGGAGCCAAAGAGACTTTGGCCTCAGACTTCTTTCCCCTCAACCTGGCCATGACTGAGATATTTGTCTCTTTATCCAACATATGGTATTTTCTTTTTTTATGGTTGAAATTGTACTTCTGTTTCAACGCCTTCATGTTTTCACATGGCCTTTTTTACACAGCACGTCCTCTTTTACAATGTTGCATCTGTGTCGAGTGCTATGTCGGGGTCATGCGCCCCGTGTTGTTTCTTCGATTTAAACCGCTGAGGTACAGGATGGCCTGTTGCAGCGTTGCCTGGCTGATTGTTTTGGCGTCCTGCATTTACTCTTGGTACACATATTCAAAGCCTCTGTATCTGTATGGGAGTTTCATCCAGAATTGTCTCTTCTTCTTCGTAATGCTTTTCTGCTGCTTCTCAGTTCTCAGGGCTCTGAAACGCCCTGGACCAGGAGAAAAAGCCACAAAGAAGAAGAAGAAGAGCAGTACGATGAAGAGGCGGGCTTTTAAACTCATTTTGCTTACCACGATTTCCATGGTCATTAATTTCTTTTTGTATGAGGCTGTTATTCCACTACAGTGTTGCTTGAAGACTCTGGAGTTCACCACTGCCTTCACCATTTCCACAACCTTAGCTTTAACAACTGGATTTATACAGCCCCTCCTCTACCTCCACAGGACCAGAAGACTTCTCTGCTTCAGCTAGCTCTAATTTTCACTGTCAATATAGAAACCGTATGTATATGTATATTGCATTGTATATTCTACAGTAGTATAATACAACTAGACAAATTCACCTCGGCGGGAAATTTGGAGAGTGATACAGTGCGCAAACGCCGGGCCGTGCGCGTGCCTATCAGCGACAATGCTAAGCTGACATTAGCATGTCAAAAAACACATTGAGAAGGTCTCAAACATCATTATAATGCCTTTACCAATCATTTTAACCTATGTTAGCATGTTAGCATTAGCATGCTAACATTAGCATGTCAAAAAAACACATTAAAAACCTCTGAACCACCATTAGAACGCAATGTACATTCATTTTATCAAAACGTGCGGCTCGATCGGGAATGGTATGCTATTGTTTTTCTCTACAGAAAACGCGTATTCTGTAGAGAAAAATAATAGCCATCGATTCCCGATCGAGCCACACATTTTGATATATAATTTGCCTGGGTGCTCGCTATTGTTATGACTAGTAGCAAACCGAAAAAAGTACGGAAGATGAAAAATAAAAAAAATAAGCTGAAGAAGAAGAAGAAACACGCAGAAGAACAATAGTGGTTCAGGGCAAAAGCACTGTATCACTAACTAGAAGTAGTACAATGGTGATTTGGTTTAGAGCACAAGTTTGAAAGACTGTACCAATGTCTGCATACTCTGTTTCTTTTTAATTTAACTGCAATGCCAATTATTTGTTTGTATTCGACCTTCTACTTGATTCTCGTGGTGCCATCTTTTTTCAATACTTGTGACAGTTCAAGACATCTTGCACATGTCTTTAATTAGAGCGCTTCATTTGCTTCCATGTTGGGCAAAAATGTAACGTAGAAACTAATTACAGTGGGTGGAGAAAAGAGGTGATTCACCGTGTGGTTCTTTTTTATGTCTATTATCAATGTTTTAAAATATCTCCTTCACAAACTTCTCCTGCATGCAAATCTGCACTGTAAATGATTGCTGTAAATTTACAACAGGATTTCAACAGTATTAAGGTGTTTTTTTTTTTTTAAATAGAGTGCTTTACTGTTAATACTAAAGAAAATCTGTTAAATTACACTCCATTTACTGTTCTTTTAACATAACTGTAATGTATTACTAAATGATGATTACAGCATGTGCACATCATGCTAGAAGCAGGGCCGTGCAGAGACCTTTGGAGGAGCAGGTGCTCAAAGTTAAACGGGGGCACATGGAGCACCAATTTGAAACACCATACAGAAACAAACCTTGCAATATAACCGGTTGAATGGTAGCAACCCATATTCATAAAGAATGTAACACGGAATCACAACATACCATATCACTGTCCACACCTCATATATTTGTTAGAGGCCAGTGCAAAGCAAAATGAGTCTCTGCTTTACCTGATGGGGTACATTAAACAGCTTCTGTTGAGGAGGTTGGTGAGGAGGCTGCTGCTGCTGATCCGTCCATCCATTTTCTATACTGCGTATCCCTTTCGGGGTTGCGGGGGTGTTGGAGCCTATCCCAGGCTGCTGATTCCATACCTTTTCAAAAATTGTACTGTATAGCCATGAATTTAATCCATTCAGAAATGGCCCTTTATTATTCCTAGTGCTAAATAAAGTAAAATCTAATTAAATGATATAGAAATCACACATTTAAATATTTTTGTGCTTTTATTCAGTTTGACTTTGCACAAGACATCAAGGTTCTAAAAGTTCTATAATTTTTACTTACATAATTATACTTAATTTGTGTGTAAATGTTATAAACAAACAAGTACTGGTTGTGAGAGGTTGAGAAAATCAAAATTCAAATTCTTCTATTATTGTTGTATTTATTCTGTAATAGTCCAAAACTATGTACATATTGCATAGTTTCAGTGAAATAACATGTCTATGTCTCATTGCCTGAAACATAGGAAAAAACAGCTTGACAGTAAAATAACACGATGTCTCTCTAATGCACTTTGACGAGAGACATCCAAAAACAAACAAACAAACAAAAAAGCTCTCTTTCCTCCCCCCTTGGGCTACGTGGTTTGTGAACGCTGTAGCGATACGTTCGATGCAAAGTACGAGTCTACTTCAGTTTCTCGCAACACAGGAGCTACAGCGATGTGTTTGCTAATGTCAAAAGGTTTTTGAGAAGTGGTAGAGGAAGGAGGCATACCTGGGGCATCAGCGAATGCTCTCGGCGCGAGGGTGTCTCTGTGAGCCTCGGGCTCTAGCTGGCGTAGCCGCACGGCCTCGATTTCCAGCTGTTTTATCTCCAGCTGGAATTGCCTGTCCTATGCCTTTTCCTGAGCTTCCATCTGGCGACGTGCAAGCTGTACGTTAAGCTTCGCCTCCGCTCCGGAGTCAGTACTAATAGACTGGCGTGGCCGCACGGCTCTGTCAGCCTCGATTTCCAGCTGTTTTATCTCCAGCTGGAACTGCCTCTCTTGTGCCTTTTCCTGAGCTTCCATCTGGCGACGTGCAAGCCGTACGTTAAGCTTCGCCTCCGCTCTGGAGTCAGTACTTATAGACAGCGCTTCATATCGAGGCAGCGTGAACGGAGTTTGCGGCCGCTCAGCTGTTCCAGTCTCTGCCCCTGAGACTGTTTGAGCACCGGGAGGATCACCCTCCAGCATCGCTGGCCCTGGTTGTGCCGGCACCACGAGGGTCTCTAACTCCACCCGCAATTTGAGCCAGATCATCTTTACGGCAGCAGTCCAACTTGTCCGGGAATCTTTTAACAGATAGCCACCACTTTTTGTTACGACCCAGCTCGCCAGGGGTGAGCCTCGGGCTCTAGCTGGCGTAGCCGCACGGCTCTGTCAGCCTCGATTTCCAGCTGTTTTATCTCCAGCTGGAACTGCCTCTCTTGTGCCTTTTCCTGAGCTTCCATCTGGCGACGTGCAAGCCATACGTTAAGATTCGCCTCCGCTCTGGAGTCAGTACTAATAGACAGCGCTTCATATCGAGGCAGCGTGAACAGAGTTTGCGGCCGCTCAGCTGTTCCAGTCTCTGCCCCTGAGACTGTTTGAGCACCGGGAGGAGCATCTTCCACTGGCCCTGACTGCGCCGGCACCCCGATTATCTCCAGCTCTACCAGTTTCTCTAGAACAAGAGCTTTAAGCTCCCTTTTCAAAATTTGTTTCTGGAACGAGAGACAGAAATAGTTCGCAACTTGCGCCAGATCATCTTTGCGGCAGCCGTCCAATTTGTCCAACGAAGGTCTGGCCAAAACTGTTGCAAATCGAACGACATGTTCTCACTACCACACACACAGTTACTAATACAAGACAATTTAAACCCTCTGATTTAAACAATAAACCTTCGGGAATCTTTTAACAGATATCCCGGACGAGCCCCCATTTTTTGTTACAACCGAGCTCGCTAGGGGTAGGGAAGAAACAATTATTTAAATCAAAGTATTCAAAATTGTTTTAAATTACAAAAGACAAAAGGCCAAGACAACGAAAAGAGCGAGTGGGTGCTTTTCAAACAAATGAAATAATCAAAACCAAAAGAGAACTCTCATAAAATGAGAGTTTAACTAAATATAAAAGAGACCTAAGAAATACTAACCAAAAGAGAACTCTCCTAAAATGAGAGCTTAAAACTAACTAAATATAAAAGAAACCTAAGTAATACTAACCAAAACTCTCTAAAAATGAGAGTTTAACTAAATATAAAAGAGACCTAAGAAATACTAACCAAAAGAGAACTCTCTAAAAATGAGAGTTTAACTAAATATAAAAGAGACCTAAGAAATACTAACCAAAAGAGAACTCTCCTAAAATGAGAGCTTAAAACTAACTAAATATAAAAGAGACCTAAGTAATACTAACCAAAACTCTCTAAAAATGAGAGTTTAACTAAATATAAAAGAGACCTAAGAAATACTAACCAAAAGAGAACTCTCTAAAAATGAGAGCTTAAAACTAACTAAATATAAAAGAGACCTAAGTAATACTAAACAAAAGAGAACTCTCTAAAAATGAGAGTTTAACTAAATATAAAAGAGAACTAAGAAATACTAATCAAAACTCTCTAAAAATGAGAGTTTAACTAAATATAAAAGAGACCTAAGTAATACTAACCAAAAGAGAACTCTCTAAAAATGAGAGCTACCTAAATGCCACACCAAACAAAATGGAAAACAAAACCCTCCTAAATGAGGTCTACTATTCAAATGGAAACAAAACAAGAACCAAAATACAAGAGAAAAGCACCCCTAAGCCTATTGAAGCTAACAAATCAAAACTAAGTGTATGTACAAATCAGTTCCCCCCTCTAAACCTAGCTCAATATCGAGTCTGGTTGCCAAACAATACAAAGAGTTGAGCAACCTACACCTCTAGCTCACTGTCACCATCACTCTTCTTCTCACCGACGCAGCCGTTGAAAGGCTCGTTCTTCTCCTCTGTCTTTCCCTCGGTTTTGTTCTTTTTCTTGTCCTTCCTCTCTTGCTTTTCTTTCCTTTTCCTCTCCTGCTTCTCTTGTTTTTCTTTCTTTTTCCTTTCCTTCATCTCTGCCTTGTCTTCCTCTGTCTGTCCAGCCTTAAAGAAGTTCAGGTGAGACCAGAAGCTGCGTTTCTTCTTCGCCGCGGCCTCCTTTGGTGTCTCGCAGAGATTTTCCAGGTTCTCCACCTGCTCCATGAGCGTCTGCCATTTGTTTGTGTTGTTGGCTAGCTGCTCTGCGAGCTTCTCCTGGAGAACTTCGATGCCTTCTGAGGCCTCTTTGAGCATGTCAGAGAGAGAGTCTTTTGCCTCTTTGTAAACCACGATTTCAGTGTCCCTCTGTTGGAGCTGCTGCTCCAGATGGTTCACCGTCATCTGCAGTCTCTCGTGGTTGTCCTCCATCTCGCTCTTCTCCTGGCACCAGGTCTGTTCGCTCTTGACCAGCTGCTCTGCGAGCTTCTCCTCGAGAGCTTCGGTGTGGTCTGCGGCCTCTTTGAGCATGTCAGAGAGATGGTCTTTCTCCTTTTTGAGATCCACGATTTCGGTGTCCCTCTGTCGGAGCTGCTGCTCCAGATGGTTCACCATCATCTGCAGTCTCTCCAGGTTCTCTGCCATCTCGCTCATCTCCTTGCGCTGGATGGTTTGTGCCTGTTCCAGCTGGGACTGGGGACTTGATGTCAAGGTCTCAACGCTGTTCGTCTCTTGAGAGATGGCTTTCAGAAGCTCATCCCGTCTGCAAATTTCTCCTTCCAAGTTGGAGACACAGTAGCTGAGTTTCCTATTTTCAGTCCTCAGTTGATCCCTTTGATACCACGCCTGGTTCAACTGGATATTCAGCTGGTTGATCTGGTGCTGACTGCGTTGAAAGGCCTCGTGCTGGATGCTTTCGACCTGTTCCACCTGAGACTGGGGACTGGTCTCTGCTTCGCTTAAAGTCAAGGTCTCAGCGCTGTTTGTCTCTTGAGAGCTGGCTTTCAGAAGCTCATCCCGTCTGCAAATTTCTCTTTCCAAGTTGGAGACACTGTAGCTGAGTCTCGTCTTTTCAGTCCTCAGTTGATCCCTTTCATACCACGCCTGGTTCAACTGGGTCTTCAGATAGTTGACGTGGCGCTGGCTGCGTTGAAAGGCATTTTTCAGATGGAAGAATTCAGCGGGATGGATGGGATGGGCCTGACGAGCAGAACCAGCCAATGGACCGCTTTGGTAGCTTCTGGGGTTGCCTCTCTCTGCCATTGGACTGTCTAGTAGGCTGTAGTTGTCTGTAGTAGAAAGCAGTTGTCTGTAGTAGAAAGCAGTTCTCTGTAGTAGACACTAGTCGCCTGTAGTAGACAATCTCGTAGTACAATGTGTTCGTCAGTAGCAGAATAATAATCAATCAATAAATGAATCGATGTAATAATCTGTACTGTGGAACGCGTATCTCTCTTGTGTGTAAATCCAAGGTCGATACGACTCTGCTGGAGTTCGCAGATGAATTCATTGGTGTCACATCAAAGCCACTTAGAACTTCGTCAAAGCCACTTCAATCCCATTGGCTGCACACATGATGACACATTTGGTGGGCGGGGCTAATCCAGGAACACATGGTTCTTTTTTTTTTTTTTTTTTTTTTCTTCCATCTGATTCCAGATTCTTCCATCAGGCTGTGAGATTTCTGAACTCATCCTCTTCACTTCACCATAGAAACTGTTTTAATTTTTGGACCTTTTATTCATTCATCCATTTTTGTCATTTTTGTTTTGTGAGGAGCATAAAGGGAATATAGCTATCCTTTCATTGTGTTGTACCTGTGTTGTACAATGACAAATAAATGAACCTTGTACCCTGAAACATCAGAACAAGAGACAAACAACAGTTTAAGAGAGTGTCTTTGAGGAAAAAGTTGAAGGTTCAAGAAGCCTGTGGACATATGTAAAAACAGGGAAACATCAGGATGTCATGAAATCTGTTTGGTCTATTCATCAAGTAACTGCAAGACATTTCAGCACCACGAGATGGAGCCAGAGGCTAACACAGCTGGTCCACTGAGAAAAGAGAGTGTGTGGACCAAAATGAATGTGTTCAGTCCATCCTGTTTGTTTAATTGCATATGAAAAGTGGAAACTACCCCACATATCATCTTTGGTGTCATCTTTGATGGCGGCCTCAGTGTTAGTTACAGTTAAAGTGTAAAATTACTCACAAATCAGTCATAATGGGCTCTGTCCGTGTCACATTTATATGCTACAATATTATCTCATTATCACTGATGCATTGCCATGTGAGAAGGGAACTACAAGTATAAAGTAAATGCTTAAGATTAAGATTAAGATTGACTTTTATTGATCACTGCACACACACATGTTACAGGGAGGAGACTGCACACACGCCATGCATTGTGAAATTATTTTCTCCGCTTTTGACCCATCTTTGTCCGTCGTTCTTCCGCGGCCAGCCGCCAGCCAACGCCATGCCCGCGCCCGGGGACCCATCCTCTTTCGTCACCGCTGGTCAGGCGGTGATCTTCTTGCATGTTTTTAGTGGGGGTTATTTAAGGAGGAAACCCCGGGTAAACACGGGGAGAGCATGCAAACTCCACACAGAAAGGCCCCTTTTTCCTCGAGCAGCAGGCACCGAAATGGTCCACTCTGCATAATGAGCACTTTTAATGTTGATGCTGTAAATCGGGTTTTGAAAGCAGGATTTTTACACTGTGGGATTTGTATCTTTAAGGGAGTAAAAGATATCAGTGGAAAGATCTGATCACCACTGTGACAGCCATGTTACACTCACCGGCACATAACACTCTCATGACAGCTCACATTTACAGCAAGCGACGCCGAGATGAGCTGCCGGTGATGTCAGAAAAGACGTTTCATGGTTTTAAAGCCACAGGAGAAAAAAGTAGACGTAATGCAAGTAACACAGATGAGATTTAAGATTAGAATTAATATGAAACCACTGAGCCACCAGTTGGAAACATTTGTGCAGTGCAGCCAAGCTTTATTCAAACCTAAATAACTGTGTTTTGAATTCAAGTGTTCATGGGACAGTTTATGATCATACCAACTTCAGGGGAATTCAGAGAGGAAGGCTGAAGGTTACCAGGCTGAAGGAAACATCAGGTACAGAAAAAAAAACTCTTGAAACAGATTGAGGTACTTGTACTTTCCTTGAGCATTTACTTTATACTTGTTGTCCCCTATATTTTGGAGGAAAATATGTTATTTTTTTCTGACAGCTGTAGTTTCGAGTTGCTTTGCAGATGAAGGTTCAAAACCTGCAATGAGCTGAAAGAATCCAAATTATTTTCATGGAGTGAAATAAGCCACCTCAGAGGATATAAAATGAGTGAAAGTAGCTCTTCTCACATGGTAATGCATCAGTGATAATGAGATAATATTGTAGCATATAAATGTGACACAGACAGAGCCCATTATGACTGATTTGTGAGTAATTTTACACTTTAACTGTAACTAACACTGAGGCCGCCATCAAAGATGACACCAAAGATGATATGTGGGGTAGTTTCCACTTTTCATATGCAATTAAACAAACAGGATGGACTGAACACATTCATTTTGGTCCACACACTGAAGTGGTCTCTTTTCTCAGTCCATACATGTAAAGAGTGTGGAGCTATAGAAGGAGTCAGTGGTGTAAGGCATGAATCAATGTACGTGTGTGAGTGTATACTAGTGCTGTCAATCAATTAAAATATTTAATCACGATTAATCTCATGTATGTCATACTTAACTCGCACATTAATTAATCGCGCATTTTTATCTATTCTAAATGTCCCTTGAATTATCATTTAATGCTCTTATCAACATGGAAAGTGGAGAGGCTTGTTTTGTGCAAATGTTTTTTAATTGAAAACAACAACGTGTAGTGTTTTATTTCACACTAATATTCTCACTTTGAGCAGTCATTCACATTTGAATGAATCAAATCTCACAATTTAACACTGTCAGTAAAGAGATGACAAAAAAATAAATATTTGGTTACAAAAAAAGCGCCTTCAACAACCCTTTCTAAGGGATCAAAACAGGGTGATCCAAAAGTTACAAAGTGCACATCGTTGTAAACTAGGACTCAGGCTGTAGTGCAGTTAAACCATGGCTTAAACTTCCATTTCTTTTTGAACATAATAGCATCCATATGCCTCTGTTGAAAGCCATCCATTGTCGCCCGGTTTTGACAAGGAGGCGGCGGAGAATTCGCACTCGCCGTGTGTTTGGCCATCAAGTGGTATTTCAGACTGGATGTCCTATGGTGATAATTCAGTTCACACCGACAATACACACAGATAACTTTGGTGTTGTCAGTCGACCCATCTGGCAACTTTTCGAAACTTAACTTTCCATTCAGAATCTTGTTCGCATCCAATTCGGCGTTTCGCGCTTGACATCCACACCTACTGTTTTCACAGCTAGCGAGCAGGCAAGACCAAACACGTGCGTGGGGCGTGCCTATTGTTTTGTTTCCGGTTAACAACCGGATCCTGTAGTTTTTCTAACGTTACTAGCAGTGGCCACAGCTTATAAAAAACTACAAGTTCACTAAGTCCAAAGAGCGTTGATCTCGTGATTAAAAAAACATGGACATTCCAATGAGGACATGTTGAGGCTGCCCGCCAAAGAGAGCACAGATGATGAGAGCAGCCCTCTGGTGCCATCAGCCACTCCCACCGCTCAGCCATATGTTCTGAGGGTTGTGGCAGTGCAAAATTGGATGGTGTAAAATAAAAGTGTAAATGATTGCCAAGACCCATTTATCCAATCACCACTGCACCACTTGCAAAGGTGGTCTTGGACACATCCATCCATTTTCTATGCCGCTAATATTGGGGTTGCGGGGGGGCTGGAGCCTATCCCAGCTGTCAACAGTGTGCACCCTGGACCGGTCGCCAGTCGATCACAGGGCAACACACAAAACAAACAACCATTCACACTCACACCTAGGGACAATTTTAGAGTCACCAATTAGCCTAATGAGCATGTTTTGGGTCTGTGGAAGGAAGCTGGAGGACCCGGAGAGAACCCACGCATGCACGAGAAGAACATGCAAACTTCACACAGAAAGGCCTCGCCGGGGATTGAACCGGCAAGCTTCTTGCTGTGAGGCACGCGCACTACCTGCTGCTCCATCATGCAGCCCCATCTTGGACACGTCACCTCATATCTGTTGTTGTGTAAATGCATCCTGCATGCCTGGGCCCTGAACTTGGAAAGAAAACTCGTCAGGCTCATGCATTCATAGTGCGTCCAGGAGGACTTTAACACATGATTCATGGCCTGTATATTGTCTTCATCGTTGTTTTTATATTTTATGAGAGAGAAGAACATCTGATTTCTCCCAGACATGTGTATAAAAAGACATATTACAGCCTCCATCATGTAACTCTCTTCAATGCAATGCATGTTGAGTAATAAGTTCAAATGATATAACAGTGTGTCTAAATGACTGAATCTGATGAGTCACATAAATGATCTATGAATATTTAGTCAACTGAACTCATGACTATAAGTTCTGAAAGTGATCATGAGGACTGACATCACACTGAGATAACACAAATTTCATTTTTTGTGATGAAGCACTCACACTTATTGAAGCAGAGAGTAACTTGACTTGTGACTTGTTTCAAAGTTTACTTTGAATGCTGATAATTTAGTTTTCTGGGACCAAACAACTTTGAATTGTTATGCCAAAGAATCTAAGTTGGTGTTTTTACAGCGTAGAGGACTTGAATATATCCAAAAATTGTTTTCCAATTTTTCTTTCAGTCGCATACAAAGTGTCCACCATCCTAACAAACACAACACTACTGATCAGCTTATTGAAGCTACGATTAACTGTTCAAAATGACATCCCAGAGAGGTAAAAAGTGTGATGTTGGTGGCTCAGCTTTCTCTGACAGTTTGCACTCCAGCTTCATTATGTTTAATTCACCACTAGATGGCACTGTTTCCCTTCTTTGTGGTTTGTTTGCCAAGTCTTTATTTAAACAAGAGGTCTCACTGACATCTGCATCTCGTCTTTCCTATGAAAACATTTTGTTCAACTGCATTGTCAGAAACCTCAAACTGAAGTAATGAGTCATTTTCTGTACTACACTGAAGTGTGTCATCAGCTCAAAATCAGGTTTATGGGCAAAGATTACCAAAAATAATATTGTATCAAACTGATAGAACAGTGTAAACTGTGTTATGGTTAGGGTTAAGATGACAATCATATTATATTTAATATATATTTCATTTATTTATATTTCTCTTGCCTACTGCCTTGTTCACCTCTTTACCTCCAAACATGCCGCTGTCCCTCCTCTCCTACAGATGCTGCAAAATGCCATGTTCTAAAAGTGGTATGTAAATGAATGAATTATTGTTATTCACTTACTAAGTGTACATTTATAGGGTCAGTTGTAGTAAAGATAGGAGGTCAGACGCAGGCCATTATTTCCTTCTTCCAAAGCAGTTGTGAAGAACACCAGCAGTTGAATCATTAACACAAATCTATGACCAATGTGTGAACTTCATGCCAAATTGATCAGAGCACATAAGGCCAGACTGCCTCCTGAGTTACCGTATGTTGGGTAATTGAAGAGCAATATATCATTTAAAAAAACTTTTTTTTTTTTTTTTTTTTTTCCAAATGGAGTCGATCATAGTATTCACTCTGCATTAAAGACACTGGAGCCGCATTACATAACTTCCAGCAAACTTCATGGAGAACAATGAGGTCAAAACAGCATCACTGACCTGTAACCAAATTTTCTCTGGTCCAGCTCAGCAAACAAAAGCAAAAACCGCAGAATCCATCAGCACAAGAGCAAAGGATATCAGTTGGAGTGTTAGCAGCAGAGCTCCAACTGCTGTAAAATGAATAGAGGAGAAACACTGGCTCTAAGTTACTTTCACTACTACACAATACACACAGTAGTAATAACCTGTGTGATATCTGTTAAGCTGAGCCTATATCTTCTGCAGGCCTTTACAGTCAAGGAAACTTTGTCTCTCAAGCTGTACTCACTCAAGTCATTTTGATTGTGTTCTCCAACCCTTCACAGTATGGAAAAGTAATTTTCCCTCAAGATGCAGAGGAGGTGAGGAAACTTTTCAGCCCTGTGTGCAGTCTTCTTCACAGACAGCCATACAGCCCCAACAGCTTCTACTAACAGTTAAAGCACACCGTGCATGTTACAAATCACTTGCTACCACTTTGAAGCTTAATTGCTGTGAACACACAGTCATAAGAGGAAATGACTCTGCTAAGCAAATTAACTTGATGGTCAATTCACAGCTTCTCCCATTTAGATTTTGGCTGTGGCACAGTGAGAGCACACAGGTGTGTTAGGAAGTGAATCAAACTGAAACTGTAAAAACATTAGAGAATATGCACAATTTGTGAAACACAAGGCTGTTTAATGATTTTTTGGCAGTTTTGATACAATAAAATAGGATTATGCATCACATTTTAATACAGATGATATTGCATGATGTTATTTAACACTTGTTGCATAGTATGACCTTTACACCTCAACATTTAAATTCAGTTTGACAGTGTTACTCAAGTTATTCAAATGTTAATGTTAGTGTTTCCTGTGTGCATTAGAAAGAAATCCATATTCAACTGACTGTTGATTCAAGATCATTTGAAATGCGTAATATGATGTATCACAAATTGTTGTGTTCACTGTGTATTAGTTTTGTTAACTGTATGCTACTGCTTATTTTGAAAAAAGAGTACAGTTTAAATTAGAAAGAGGCTGTTTTGTACTCTGCACTTCATAGACCACCTCACATTCAAGATTATTCTGCGCAGATTTCCTCAGAATTTTTTGGACTTCAAACACCTCATATGGAGGAATCAGCACTTCTGCCTCTGCATCTCCAAATCTAGAGTACAAAGAGATATCTGCTCCAAAGCATGTGAGGATCTTAAAGCAGGACTTATTTCCATAAGTCTGAGCCTTAGACAACCTAAACATTGTGGTTGAGGTAAAAGAGCCAAAGCGAATCTCCTTGTTCACAACATCTTGGCTAAAGGTGCGGTTGACACCACGGTAGCCAGTTTGACATGTTGCAGGTTTGAGTTTTTGAAGAGCGGTGGTCAGGAAAAAGTGAAGTGCGTGATACCTGAATGTGGTCTTGTACTCAGATCGGCCGTTCCGAACTGCTGCATTAAAATCAACATGTGGATTCCCTGGAGCAGAGGTATAAGCATATAGTGCTAAGAGCTCTTCATTCCCCAAAACAGCTCTTGGTTTAGGCTTCCTTCTGTAGAATTTCTCTGCTTCATTCCAAGCACTTCTGAATATCTCATTTGTGTTTAGCTCATTCGGCAGGTATTCACTTTGCACCTTGGTCATCATTTCATCTTTGCAGCCATCGTATCTGTCATCAACAGAGTTTCGAGCCATGTTCAATGGAAGGACGGTGTTTAACACAGGATCAGCAGATTCCTTCAAAGAAATAACAGACATCATCAGAACATCTTACTTACAATGCACAGCAGTTACATTCAAGAAACATCATCCGGCATTCTTTACCATTGCAGTTCCTATAAAGACTCCATAGGCGATTAAGCCCGCTGCCCAAACTGCCATCACTGCCATCCTGCAACAAAGCAGAAACCCGGAGACACAGTTGTCAAATAAAAATAATCTCTGGCAACTTGCAAGCAGAAACAGCCTTCAATGAGACCAAAAAGTCTGTCTCTGCAGTCTTGACTGACTGAGAGGGTACGGTACACTTTTATACTAAGCAGTTAAGGAAAATAAACATTGGACGTAAGATAAGACAGCTCGTGAGCGCCATATAAGATCATAAAATAAGAAAGAGAAGGGTTTTCAAGAGAAACATGCTCATGAAAGGGAACATAAAGGGCTTATCTTAACAACTCTGCCAGTTTAGTGTATTCATAATAAGCATGGGATGACTGAGTTTGGTCCTGTAGAATTCAGGTAGTGCGTGTGGCTCACAGCAAGAAGGTTGCCCGTTCAATCCCCGGGCGGGGCCTTTCTGTGCGAAGTTTGCATGTTCTTCCTGTGCATCTGTGGGTTCTCTCCAGGTACTCCAGCTTCCTCCCACAGACCAAAAACATGCTCATTAGGTTAATTGGTGACTCTGAAATTGCCCCTATCAAAAGCCCATTGTCTTCATTTGTAAGAAAGTATTTATTCTTCACTATGCATTTTTTATATTCAAAAAATGATGAAAGTAAGTAATGACAGAGTGACAGAGTAATGTTTAATAGACATTATCTACTAAATTAAATTAAAGTGGCTTTTATAAGTATTCACCCCCTCCTTGCACGTTTTCACATTATGAAGTGTTACAAAATTCTAATTGGTTTAATTGGCCTTATTACTATTTGATTACCGCACACAAATACTATTTGTTGAGACACAAGTATTAATTATGACAAAAAAGCAGATGTATTTTAGAACCATCAGTGGTAGAACCACAACTCGCTGTGGTTACAGTGGTGAGTCCTTTGGAACATGTCTGCATCAGAGTTGCACATCCAGAGGTTGATGGAAACTGTCTGTGAACTGCAATTTTGTAGTCTCGCCACAGACTGTCAATAGAAATTGAGGTCCGGGCTTTGACTGGGCTTTTCTAAGACACTGACATTTTATCCAGAGAATTGCCCTGTATATCCCTCCATCCAACTTGGACCCAGTTTTCCCAGTAACGACGGATGAAATGAGGTGGTGTTCTCATGCAGATGTGTAGTCTTGGTTTTCTGCCACACAACGTTTTGCAACAGGGTCAAAAGTTCAATTTTGGTCTCGCCTGGACACCTGGAGTACCTTCTTCCACACGTTTGCTGTGTCTCCCACACAGCCTGTGGCAAACTCTATGTGGGATTTTTTACCACTTTCCTCAAGTATGCACTCAAAACTTTTCAGATTTTTATTTGGACTGTCTCATGTTGGTCCATTACTTCCAACCCCAGTGAAATCCATTTAAATTTGCATTTGTGGAATAATCTTTCATCATGCATTTGAAATTTTCTTTTCACCTTTACCTTTATATGGTGTCATCCACACAATTGATATGACATTTGTAACTTATCTGGAACTTTCACAGTGAATCCGTTGGGGGAACAATAGTCTCTCGTCTCTTACCTCGTATGATTTGCAAGTGAAATCAGCCAAAGATACAACACTGCTTTACATGTCTGTCACCTAACAGACATGAAGCACAGCCAGGTCATCCAGCAAACTACCACAGTAATGTGGTACATGAAATATATAAAAGTAATGCACATAAAAATAGATCATGCCTCTATTAGAATTACCATTAATACTGAGAAGACTTTGCAAAAGCCCACAACATGAAGTCAGCTAGGCATGAAATATGTACCATGCTAAGAGAAGAATCGGAGGGACAAGAGAAGAAGAAGAATCAGAGGGACAATCCCCTTAATTGTCATACAATGTTACATGCACATGCACACACACGCCATGCAATTGGTGAAACTTGTCCTCCGCATTTATCCCATCCTCCGTGGCAGACCAGGAGCGGTGGGCTGCCATCCGACCGGCGCCCGGGGACCCAGTTCCTGTTTGTCACCACTGGTCAGGCGGTGATCTTCTTACATGTTTTTAGTGGGGTTTTTTTAAGGAGGAAACCCCAGGTGAACATGGGGAGAACATGCAAACTCCACACAGAAAGGCCCTTTTTCCTCGAGCAGCAGGCACTGAGGGCATGGTGGAGGACACACCACAGCGCCCACAGCGGGATTCGAACCGGGACCTTCTAGCTGTGAGGCGACAGTGTTACCACTTGTGTCACCGTGCCACTATGCTATAAAAACACTAGCTTCAGGAATTAAGCAATCACAGTGGGTGAGTCACTTCAGGGGAATATGTTTATGGGAATAAAAAGGTTTTTGGTTTGGTTTCGTGTGGTCATACTGTCATCACCTTGACGCTGTGATCACCATACACCCTGTTAAATACATGCTTCTCTCTCTGCTTCTCTTTCATTCAAGAGCACATCTGTAGTCAGTTGTTCATGGTTGGCACTGATAACACACAGTATGTAAAGCAGTCAGAGAGGAAGTTACTGCTGGCCAGGTACAGTATCATGCTGCAGTCAAACAGTAGTCGGAAGACAAGCAGCATCAGGAAAGTGGACTTTTCATTTGTGAAACTGTTTTATTTTTAAAGGAGGGTTTTGGTCATTTTTAAATTTAGTAGTGAAAAGTAGTTAAAACAGGTTATGTGAAAAAATGTTTTGAATTTCTCCAAGTAGAAGGGTCAAAGAAACCTGGTCCATTTCACATCCTGACTATAAAAATGTGAAAGCACTTGGCTAGACATTTCTCTGTTTGACAGTTAAATTTTATTGCACTCAGATCAGAAAATGCAATATTCTGTACAGTATTTCAAAATGGTATCTACTACTAATCTGCAGCTTTAACAAACAGTTTAAACCATAAATATGGCAGTGTTTGTCTGACATAACCAATAAAAAACACCAAGTGAAAAGATCCCAGTTATTCTGCAAAGTGGATAGATTACAGTCGTCACAGTTGCTGCAGATACTCCCATTGCTGAGGACTTTTCAAGAATTATTTACCTTGTAAATCAATAATTCCACATTCATTTATCTGATCTGGTACAGGATAAAGTCTGCTCCATGCAAACTGCTGTGACATCATTTACAGGCTCTACTGGTCTGAAGAACCTAATGTTTGGTCAGGACAACACATGGAGGCACTTTGACAACGTTTACATTAGTGAGTGTTTCACATCTTCTATTGTTTTATATCATATCTCCCACTCCCCACACTCTAACAAATACTGAAGGTGTGCATTAACTTATACATGCTCATACATTATTTCTGTATGTTTTCACAACAAATACTTTCTCCATCACTGGGTTCTGTAGGTCATTTTTTACAAATTTTAGGCAATTTATCATCATTTCTGTTAGTTATGGCTTTGAGTTCATCCAAGTAAGAATTTTTGCCTCTGTTTAGTTAATACAAGCTTCAGTATCTCATTTCTGTGTGCTGTATCGACTTCCTCTAACACAGCCTCATAATGCACACAGAAGGGAGGGGGGAGTCAGCGGGTAACTGGAGGCTAGCAACATTTTCATTTGCTTTCCTTGATTTATTCTGTCGCCAAACGAGAAAGCAGGTTTCTTTGAGCAGGTTTGGACTCACAAACTGGGCCTTTCTAATCACAAGTACGCAGTTTGACAATGTGACAGGATTTTAGGACAGTTGTTTTTCTTTAATGCACCCAGTTGCAGATGGATCACACAGCTGTAGTTACAGATATCTAAATGCGTTTTCCCAAACTCTCCACCCTTCTCTGACTTCTGGCTTTTAAAGTTTTCATCATTCAAATGTTAGAAAGAGGGTACTGGCATTTTGTATTTGTATATTACGAGACTAGTCAAAATGATATCATGTCTTTATTTAAATCTACATATCCAAATGCATTGTGAAAACAATGATCCCAGCCCAGTGTATTATTTTGTTAACATCAATAGCAGAGATGGCTTATTTCAGAAAAGAGCACAATTCGTATTGGACAGAGTTTTTCCTGTGCTTTTCACTTTGTAGACCACTTCACATGGAAGGCTCTTCTGCTCAGACCTCCTCTCTATCTTTGTGACTTTAAAGACCTCGTAAGGAGGAATCAGGGCTTCTCTCTCTGACTCACCGAGCTTAGAGTACAGCGAGACATCTGCTCCAGAGCATGTGATAATCTCAAAGCATGACTTGTCTCCAAACCTGTAAGCGCCAGGGTACCGTCCCATTGAGCTGGAGGTGAAAGTGCCAAAGCGAATCAGCTTGTTGAGAACATCTTGGCTAAAGTAACTATCAACTCTACGGTAGCCAGTGAGACATCTTTCTTCTTGAGGTTTGCGAGCGTTGAGAGTTTGAAGGGCATCAGTCAGGAAAAAGTGAAGTGCGTGGTATCTGAATGTGGTCTTGTACTTAGATTTCTGGGTTCGAACTGCATTATTGAAATCAAAATAGACTTTGGGTTTGTCAAGGGTGTAAACATATATAGCCATGATCTGTTCTTTGCTCAGGGAGGTGGGAGGTCGCTTTCCCTTTCTGTGCTTCCATTTTTTGTTGTAATACTTTTCTGCTTCACCCCAGGCCAGGGTGAAATTTTTGTCTTTGTTTTTCTCATTTGCCAAGTACTCCTTCTTCACTCTGTACTCCATCTTGTCTTTGCAGCCAGTGTACATGTCATCTACAGCGTTTGGAGCCAAATCCAGTGGAGCTTTTAACCCAGGTTGTGTAGGATCCTGAAAATTAATAGAAACAATGAGAAAATAGAAATCTTTCTTTGTGCATCTTGCAGTTCAGAAAGCTTCCACCCAGCACTACCTTTGCAATTCCTGGAGAGGCTCCATATGTCATTAACACTGCTGCCCAAACTGCCATCATTGCCATCTTCAACCAGCACAGGAACCTGCACACAAACTACCTCTTTCAGTTAGCACAATGTTTGATGTAAATGTTCTGTGTAAATCACTGCATTTCCAATGTCTTACATGACAAAATAACTGTGTGAAACTGGCTTGGATGGCTTGATTTGGTTCAAACCAGTAGGAAATGAAGACTTTTACTGACTTACCACAGCTCAGTTGTCACGTGGTGTGGCACTGCTCTGGTGACTTGCAGGTTAAGTGTTGAGCTGAGCTCCTGCTTGTCTTTCAGCAGCTGCGGGTCATTCCAATCAAACGTTTGACCTTCATGAGGACAACCCATGTGCCTCTGGGAATTTTGCAGTTGTACCCAAGACCATAGCCAGTAATACTACAATAGTGTTTCAGTTCTGCAGTATTACTACCTCTGAAAATACCATTGTTGGAACGGGTGTTTTTAGGGAATAATTCACAAACAAACAAACAAACAAACAAACAAACAAACAAACAAACAGGTCAGTCTCATGGAAATAATCAGTGTTCACACAGGGTCATTTCTTTAGACACACAGTGACCGTTGACAAACCTACTGCATCAAGATGTGTCATTTTCTTTATAAACTCTGTTTATTTTCTTATTTCTACTAACATGTGTCATGATACATGGTGAAGGAACAAGAGGACTGCATTTGCTGCACAATACAGAGCCAGTGCAAGACATCGCATGAACACAAAAGCTTGCACACAGAGTCCACGTACTCTATGATGTGCTTAGCAAAACCGCTCTTTTCTTCTTAATAAAAATGAGAAAAATAGTACAAAATATTGTTCCTTAATGCCATTTTGTTTTAAAACGTAGATCTTTCAAAAACATACTTTCTGAATTATCTCAATGACAAACACCCCTTAACATATCCTCACTCCTCCCTGATGCTAACTCCCAACATCAGCAAAGTCATCGTCATCATCATTAGCAGAGCACCCAGCACTGCCGCCACAAAACACGTCTGCCTGCGCTTTACAAGAACTAAAGAAATGATAATCAACAGCATTATGGATGCTGACATCATCCCAACACTGCTTGCCTGCCACCGTGTTGAAACCTCTTCAACATATGTTTTTATTTGCCATTGATCCAATTTGCAATTTAAATCTGTCTTCGGTATTTTGGTGCTCTGCAGCTTATAGACCACTTTGCACCACGTGTCATTTGTCAGTACATGAGTGATTTTGAAGACCTCATAGGGAGGAATCAGCACCTGTCCAGTTTGGTTTATAGCAGAGTAATATGTTATGTCAGCACCAAAGCATGAGTCAATCTCAAAACAAGACACATTGCCATTGAAACCAAAGGACTGCTTGTTTAAAGTTACCCAAGTGAAAGCACCAAAACGCATGTTGGTATTGATTGTGACATCAAACTCTTTCCGAGTCCTGTGATAGGTGGTTCTGCACAATGTCTGATTGTTACGCAGAACTTGAATGGCATCAGTCAGGTAGAAGTAGAAATAGTGGAACCTAAATCCATGCGTACTGTAATTGTGTTTTCCTGTTTTCACTGCTTTGTTGAAATCTTGTTGGATATATTTCATGTTTGTGTACATGTACATAACTGTAGCATGGTCTTCTTGCAGGTTCTTGTGCACAGGTTTCTTTGCATTTCTCTCAGCTGATACCCAGGCCAAACTGAAGTTTCTGTTGAAGTGCCACTCAAACACACCAAACAGGTCGATCACAGAGGCTGCTTTATGTCGGCAACCGTCATACATGTCATCAATGGAATCTATTGCCATATCCAGAGGTAAACCAACACTCTTAGGTTTCTGCAGGGGGAGATAAGCACAGCTTCAATGAGCAAAGTCAACAAATTTGGAATATTCAATGTTAATTGGATATAGTCAATGTCACTACACGGTATGTTTTTGGTTCATGTGAAAGAATGAACTGTCGCCCTACCTCAGTAGGGTTCTGAGGCCACCAGAGTAGCAGAAATGGGTCGTGATACAATAGGAGCGCCACCGCCAACAGCACAGCAAGGGTTGCCCATTTTCTAAATGCCTTCAGCCGACACACTGCTCCTTTGCCAAACATCATATCTTAAAAAGAAAAATACTTCTTGTAACAAAAAAGGCTCTAAAAAGGAAGAAATGTAAGAGATAAGCGATAATCCGGTGCCACACAATGTTTCCTGCATTCTCCAACATATGAAATTTGGCTTACCTTTCCCCTGCCAGGTACTTTCAACAGCAGCATGATATTCCTTTAAGGAAGAAGGTGCAACAGTGTTGTTGTCCTCCAAGGAAAGCACAGCTCACATGATTTACAGGTACAACCACACAGACATTCTTCCACACCTTTGCCCAAAGGCATCAGAGCTAATATGGATCCTATTTTTGCATTGCTTAAACAGATTTCAGTGTTCATGAGAAACCACTTAAGAACAGAAAGCAGTTTTATTGCAAACTTTCTTTTCCTAGTCTGCGTCATGTTCTTGTGCGATGTGTACATGTCAAATGAGAATGAAACTCTCTCTCCAGACTGGCTCAGTCCCTTCACTGTTTGCATTGGCAGAAGGGAGGCTCTGCATGTGGTAACACTGGTAAATCCTGTTTGGTAGCTTTCACAGGCAAAAACAAAGGTAAGTCATCGAGTAGCAAAACACGAAAAGCACAGATTAGAACAGAGGACATTTTCACTCTCGAAATGCAGTGATATGAGACAAAACTTCACCATAGTGCTGTTTACAATGTGGTAAGTCACAAAAACATTTTCAACATATAGCTTGTCAAAATGTATTGTACTTTCTTACCACTGCTCGTCTATTGAATAGACATCAAATTCTGAGAATAGTCGATAGCTCCGCACCATACAACTTTAGCATGCAGTGCTACATCTTTATTTGTGTTTAGGTCAACTGGCTTTTCACAGTGGAGCTTGATACGCTAATGTGAATTTTACAGGAAGAGTCACATACCTTTAAGTAGATTGTACTGTCAAGATGCAGTTGAAAATGAGCTTTAAATTAACCCTTGTGCAATACATCAAATGGAAGCGCGTATGTTCAATATTGTGCTGGAGTATTCAAGGGACACTGCAGGCTGTTGTTGATAAGGCAGACACCTGGCCAGGTAGGTACAGAGGTGTGTGAGTGACTCATTTACTATCAGGGGAGCCAAAAACATGCAAAACACCAGCATCCAGGCTCTCATTCTCCCTTGGTGTATTTCCCATTTGTTAGCCTATTAGTGATAAAATGTGGTGCTTACAAGAAGTGAGGCCAATTGAAAGTATGTAGACAATGAAAGTAAACAAACTTGCAGTATAGTTTACAATTTAAACTTAAATCAGTGAACAGCACAGTTATCCTTGCGATCACGCACCTGTTGTGTCCGACCTGTGCAACCTCACATTAGGGACATAATATCATCCCCATCCAGGCACTGTAGGGGTTTCCCTTCTTGATTCCAGAAAAGACAATATGAAAAACAAATGCCCCTGGATCTCAGTTCCCCAGGTTAATTGACAGATGTCCTATGTTCCAGATGCACGATGTCTTCATGGGAGATGCAAGCATGTCAGAGAAAAACTGCAACTGCATGTGTAGTTACGTCTCTTGTTCTTTTGGTGGGACTGCTGGTGTTTGTTGTCATTCATCCGACACTCAGCTGGCAGGATGTTGTTGGAGAGGTATTTAACGTTTATTAATTTACTGCATATTTTAGGATCCTTTCCTCATGTTTAAGTATGCACTGTCAAAGCTATGATCTATCATTGTTCTTCAAGGAAAATGGAAACTGCAACAGAGCGTCCAGCTTAGTGCTGTTCATTTAGTGTATGTTTCCATCTACTGGATAAATACTGAATAGCATGTCTCTCCACATTGCAGCGTTCTAGTCAGGATCTGCCGTGTGACCTGAAAGAAGACACGAATGACGACTGCAGATCCAAAGCCACGGTTGTGTCTGATGAAGCCTTTATGCAGACATGGGACTCCAGTACAAACTTCAGTCAAGCCTTTAGGAACGCAGAGCAAAAAGCTAGAGAGCCTTCACATGACTACATAAAGAAACATCATTCAATTGCCATATACATGTACACAAATATTATACTGCAGCACGTCAAGCCAGACCTTGACACTGCTGAAAAACAACTGAAGGAGACATTTGAGTCCCGCTCCCTTTATTTGTCTCTGAGTGAAGCCATTCAGATTCTGAAGCACAGTCAGGTGACATGCCTTACCACCAATTACAGAACAGAGACGCTTCTCAATCTAAACATCTCTAACAGACTGATCCGTTTCAGCACCTTCATATTAGCTTCTGACAGGTGGAACCTCACAAGGAGCGCTTCATGTTTTGAAGTTTGCACATGTTTTGGAGCTGACATAATACATTATTCAGCCTTAAAACAGAAGAGCCAGGTGCTGATTCCTCCATATGAGGTTTTCAAAGTCACTGGCATCGAGAGAGATGCACAGAGGTGTGAAGTCATCTACAGGCTGAAGAGCAACCTAAACTGCGTCTATGATAAAGAGAGCGATACATTGCATCCGATATCTGCGTTACCAGTGGATGGATTCTGGCTAATTTTTAGCATCATTTGTATGATAATTGTGTCACTTTTGCTACCCTTTGTCATTGTGAAAGTATTACAAAAGCATAAGAAAACTGCTGTTTACAGTGCCACATCTTTGCATAACAGCACATATTCTCCTGCTACAGCGGCGATTTAAAGGTTTGATTTTAAATAAAGATGGTCCTTTGAGCTTTGCAATTGGCATTTCTGTGTTTTAAAACTTCATGCATAGGAAAAGAGGAATGTATGGTTATCATATTTGTTCATCCCAGCTAATATATACCATATTTGCAATCTATACATGAAGGAAAATGTTCATAATTTCATAATGTGATATTTACAAATGCTGCTAGTAATTGTTGCTAAAGCTCACATTTCTGTCTTACTTGTCATGCTGGAATAGAGCGCTCTGATCAGACCTGGAACATACCTGAATACATCAATAAAAAATACTGTCTTTTTCCTCTTTACCACCTTTCAGTTGATAAGATAATTTTAGCAATAATATTCACTTACTCATTATATTTTTCAGCTTCTTAGGTTTCCTGTTTTGTGATACCTGGCAGCCCAACACCCACTGCAGGATGCCAAAACACCATTTACATTAATGCTGGGCTTCCATAGGAACACTCACCCAGTGCATTTTACTGTGTATTGGTAGCTGAGGAATGTTACTTTACAAGTTCATCTTTGTCACAATCTTACACACACATTCTTCTCTGAAATGTCGCAATCACTTGTTGATGCAAGATATGGTTTAAATATTCAAACCAACCTTTTAAAGTCAACAACTTTACTGAGGGAGTGAAGAGGTGAAAGTATGTCAGGTACTGTACTTCAAAGACAAAGAAACCCAAAACAGGGAAGTTAATTTTATCGACTATGTTGTTTTAGGTGGTGCACAATTACTCACAATGTATCATGAGATGGATTTTGGAATTTGATATTGTGGCAATGTAGACAAGATTCTTACCTGCGATCTTTCAGTGCACGGACATCAGCAAAAGGTTTAAGATTAGTAATATCCCAATCAGATGAACAGGACTGGCAATCAGTGCCATCAGGCAGTATCGCAAGAAAGAAAAGGAGAATGCTGATAAACATGTATATATATATCATTTCATAAAGAATTTATCGCTCATGGCTTATTATCAGAGATGAAATCCTTTTGCCCTCTGACTTATTGTAAATGTACTCCACAGGGACAACACTTCAAGACAACGTCTCTGTCTTGAAATGCTCTTACAACACGACACCGGCCACGTCTGTGTGATTGCACTAGTTGTCAGTTTTTATCCTCGACAAAAGCAGTGCTATCTCCTTGGAAACATAAACTTGACTCTGAATCATCGCTTTTAGGCTGCTCAATGTTTTTTGTTGCTTCAGAGGTCAGGTCACAAGTCTCATCACCTCCTCATGACTGTCCATATTTATAAATTTCCATGGAAGAAGAACGTGCCTTGGGAGTTGCCGCAGGAGGGAAAAGGCTATTTCCTGAGAACTGTATGTCTCAGCTAGGGAGGGTCTGTCAGTGTTTGTTATAGATTTCTAAATGTGTGTGTGTGTTTTTGTGTGGGGGGGTTGCATGACAGGAATCAAACTGACTGACATACACTGAAGAAAAAACATGTAATAGATAAATAAAGATTCAAAAGCAACATTTCTTGGTTGTAGTCTGAACTGCCTGCTGTAGCTTTTTCTTGTGACCACATGTAGTCCTGTCCTTACAGTGATTTTCCAAGATTTTTACCATTCACAGATACGTATACTTTACCAAACACATGCTTAACAATTATATCTGGCAACCTGTGCTACAGCAGGGGATCCAGCACAAATTAAATTTGTGAGATTTAGAGGTGTTGGTAGGCGTGTTTTTGAGTTTTGAGCTTCCAATCTTTGTGCTGAGGCTTAACATGACTCCAGTTCCATATTTGACACACAAACACATTGAACTGTTTGTTTAACTGGAAACACATTGCCTATAGATGTGAATACAGTTTCTCTGTTCCTATCAGACCGATGGATGGATGGATGGATGGATGGATGGATGGATGGATGGATGGATGGATGGATGGATGGATGGATGGATGGATGGATGGATGGATGGATGGATGATGGTCTAGGGTTGATGAAAAGAATGTAATTTGCAACGGGATGTATTGCATACAATGAAAAGTACACTCACACCCATGTTCTCACTCAAACATGATGCACACATGCAAAAAAAATGTGTGTGGGAGTTTGTGTGTGAAATTCTATTCATCAGCCGTGGCCATAAGAAGAAGGAATGAGAGCACGGACTCACTGTCTCTCAGCACACACACTCACACTCTTAAAGTTTCCAGATAACGCAGGACTCATGCAGGTCTAGACACAGCACAATCTACCTGAGTGCAAACATGGAATGCTGACAGTAATACTGAAGTGGTGCTTAAATCAGAATAAGGCTGGACTGCTGGTGAGCAGAGTACTCACAGGTAAGAGTGTGGAAAATCTGTTTACATCTTCTGTATATATTTTCTATTATGGTACTCCTACACATTGCACCGTTTGTCATCGTTTTATCTTAATATCATTAGCACCATAATCTGTTCTGTGTGGTAATGTGAACATTTTTGTGTTTTTTTTCTATACAAGAAGTTGTCTTTTAGAGTCTTTTTGAGTTGCTCTTGAAACTTTTAGAAGCAGAGATTCTCATATTTGACAGTATGAGAATGTACTCTCATGATAAGATGTAGCACTAGTGCTATCTGTTGGTTCAGTATTATTACTCCATTGTGTTGTAAAACGTTTGCTGGTTTATTTCCCCCCTCGTTGCTCTCTGTGCTGATTTTCTCTTTCTTCCTCAGGTGTTTTCATTTGCCACTTGCTGCCTCGTTAGACCTGGTTTACTTCCAGTAACCGTTGTTGTGCTTGGCCATATTGTTTTCTGTTTGTGGCAACCCACTGCTGGGGAGCTACTAAAGAGTACCAAAACTTGTCTGCTTCTATTCAGTTGATTTTTGGTGCAGACAACAACAACACAAAAAGCGAGAGCAAGTGAAGGCAAGAGTTGAAAACAGACCGAGAGAAGAGTCGAGACAGGTTTAGAGGCAGTAACCATTCAGATTTCCTCTTCTTCCAACTTCATCATCCTCCATCGTTGCTGTCAGACAGAACATCATGTTCCTGGTGGTGGTGGTGGTGGTCCTCTCCCTGCCAGGCTTCATTCACAGCTTCCAACCACTTTTCTCGTTTGATGGGAACTCCACCACTCACCGTGACATCACACAAAGGGCGGTCCTGAGGAAGACAGCCGAGGTCTGCCGAGACATGGCTGCCTCTGAGGGACGGGACTTCAGCCTGACTGTGAGTTGGAAAACCACACTGAAACTGAGAAACTGTGATCACTGTGGCACATTTGAATATCTAGAATACATTTATGACATGGGTCCAGTTTTGTGTAATGTTTCCCAGGAAGCTAAGCTCAACTTTTTGGGCATGGAAGTGCCCTAAATAGATAGATTAATTATTTCAAAATCTTGAAAATAAAACAAGTGAAATGATCTCAATTCAATCAGTTGTCTTTGTTTTGTTAGCAACCTGCTGCGTTCTTGGAGATGGAGATATGAGTCTCTATGACTGATGCAAATCTGAAGCTAATGTTCTAATAATTCGCGTTAAGTGCAAAACTATGTAAGGCGTACAGTGTTGGAGTACAGTGTTTGTGTTTCAAACCTAGATTTTCGAACATGAGGACATTTGTCATGTCTTTGTCTCCAGATTGACGACAGCCTGACAGTTGCAAAGGTGCAAAGGGCCTGTTCCTCTGCAGGTACCTCCACTTCTGTCCTCTCAACTGTCATATTCCGAACGTCCATTGCAAATATGTACTTCAGCAATGCTAAAGTGGATGTGGTGTTTGCACTGCGTGAGGAGCGCCACTTTGATAGTGAGACCTTCCAGGGAGGACGCAATATCATCACAGCAGGTACACATCAAGAATTGCTTTCCTACAAAAGAAACATATTAAAAATATACTAAATATACTTCAAGAATTTCATGTTTGTTTATTTTTTTTACATTATTCCTTCAGTTGATCACGGGGCAGTGTAACAGTTCCATTACTTTGGAAGTCATTTCTTTTTGGGAAAACAAAAATCAAGTTCAGCTCAGTGGTGGTGAATTACAAATTCTACACTAAATAAAGACAATTTAGCCAGCTGGCGGTGACAAATGGCAAAACAAAGTAATGGTGTGGCTTAGCCACAAAGGAAACATGGTGATGCCAGGTGTAGTGAAAGGCAGTGAACAAAGTCATATTTAGTATCTCTATGAACATATATGTTCAGGAGACAGTTTGCATTTTACTCTTTCATTTTTGGATTAGTCCCTTTACTGATGAGAGAAGATTTTCCAGTGGAAAACATGCCACCAGAATAAATTTGATCAACTTTACTGAGACTTTATTGAGACCTTACTGCAGACTTCACATCACCTGCATGTGCTTATTCAGGTTTTGCAGAAGAGTAAATTTTCACATCTTGCAAAGTGCAGCTTCAGTTTGTGCGCAAATCTCTCTGTTCTCTGTTCTGCTGTTGAGGTGTGTCTGCTGTGAAGGCCAGTGTGAAGCGGGAGAGCTTTGTCGCAGGGAGGTGGACTCTTGGACAAGTCTTTCATACTCTACAGGTGAGAATGATGATTATTGTTCCTAATTTTTGCAGGGATGGTGGTGTTGTTATCGAGGTGGCAGGCATGATGTGCTAAATAATGTTTCACATTGTCCATGTTAAGGACTTCTACAGCCATAGTAACTGGGTGGAGCTGGGGAACAATGCTCCTTACAGCACTCTGATCAGACCAGACCAACCTCTTGAGAACCTGGCAGGTAGGTTCCTGCTTGGCCACACGTACTGCATGCGCTTGAGTTAGAAAACACACAGGGCACATTGTCAGTTTATCTGTCACTTGTCACTTGACAAAAATCCACCTTGCGTGACTCATAAGAACTTTACAGTACATGTATACAAATGCAAACAAAGCCAGTACATTGTTGCCCAATGTTTTGGCATGGTTGACACACATGCCTACTGCTTAGGTCCCACCCAACACACATTTTTGTTTTGTTTTGTTTTATTTAACCAAACTACATCAAATTGTTCTTTAATTCACAAAGTCCATTATTCACCATTGCTCTTCCCATTCAAGAGGATCCATTGATTAATGGTTAAAATCAGCGACGATCACAGTTCATCCAGTAATAGAAGCATTAAATAATTCTTATTTATGCCAGGTTGCAGACTCTCCTTTGAATACAATTTTTAACACACATACAGATATTCATGTCTTGTTTGAAGTAGAGGAATGTGTTCAGTAATAAGTTTATACAACTGGTTAATTTTAAATTTGTTGTCCCATGTTTTCAGTTGAATTAACCATGCCAGGTTTGATTTTTGTTGTTGAATTTGCTGCAGGCCCGAGCACTCCGACCTGTAGGAACTGTACAGGAGGGAATTGTGCAAACAACCTTCTGCCCGAGGTGCTGCAGCAGCGGTTCCTCACTTCAGGCTACTTCAGCATCTTCTCCTCAGCAAAACCTGCAGGTAACTTTAATCATTTTTCTTTTGTTCCACTATTAGTATTTTATGAACATATGTTACAACATTTTCTCACTGGTTCAAGGTAAATGCAGCCACGGTGGATCATTTGACAAGACGAGCAAACAGGACCCAGTGGGGGGCATCAGTAAGGACGACACTGGATCCAGTCATGGCTCTCTTCACCACAAAGCAGCTGATCTGGCTGTCAGTGCCACCATGGAGCTGCTGGAGGACATCAGATTGGCTACCGGAGACAAGAACTTCCTGCGGTGTGGGCCACGTTCTCCTGAGCACTTTTTGTGACCCTGTAACAGAGGAATAAAGATGCATCCAATATAGGGTGGATGTAGACTGGATGGACCAAACTATAGCAGTGATGAAGAGCATGTATTCATGCTTCATCATTTGTCATAGATGTCCAGGTGTACTTTCTGTGCTGAAAAATAGCATCCTGTTGCTTGGGGTGTTTCCCGCTCCTCCACACTTAGCCATCTTTAGTTGTTGGTCTTGGCCAAGATCAGCGACAGATAATACCCATGATCAGCAGGATAAGGTATTATGTTTTGTCTCTTATGTCTTCCTGCAGATTGATGGGCCTCTCCCAGTCCTCTGTGCTGTGCTTTGTCATTGACACCACAGGCAGTATGAGCGATGACATAAATGAGGCTAAGAGAGTTTCCTTTGACATCATTGACCGCAAGAGGGGAACCGAGCAGGAGCCCTCTGCCTACATACTGGTACCTTTCAATGACCCAGGTACAGATGTCAGTTCAGTTTCAGCTTTTCAGTTTGAGTAGAATTTACTGGCATATATGCTGCCCTTGACATATTTCAAATAAAGTAGGCCTAATTCTACTGTGAACATTAAGAAAAAGTGCAAAATCTGGATGTTTTTCTGTAATTGTAAACTGCGTGTGAGTACTTTAGCCCCAGTGGTCAAAGTAAGATTTATAATCAGGTGAGTGAAAGCGACATTGTTATCGTTTCTATATCCAGGTTTTGGACCTCTGACTGTGACGACCAATGCAGACGTCTTCAAAGACCGCATCAGCGAACTGACTGCAAGTGGAGGAGGAGACATCCCAGAGTTGTGCTTGTCTGGACTTCAGGTATTGATCAAAGTGTTGTCCACTGTCTTCTTGGAATCAACATTTAGGCAGCCAAGTTTTGTAAAACAATATCATTATGTCATGAGACGATTTCACTTAAAGTTGATCAACTTTTAGTTTATCAGACAGTTTTTAATAAATAACACCTTTTCTTGTCCTCTATACATTTGACAGCTTGCCCTGACTGCTGCTCCACCTTCCTCTGAGATCTTTGTCTTCACCGATGCTCCAGCTAAAGACATTCATCTGAAAAGCACTGTCACTGCCCTTATAGAGAGCACCAAGTCTGTGGTAAAAGTTGATTTTTTACCATCCTACCACTTTCAATGTCAACACATTCCATAAAGAAATTATAATAGGGAAACAAGTCCGTGTATGTATGTATCCAGTTCTAATATCGCCTTCACAAGCATTTTTTTTTCTATCTTTATACTTTTAGGTAACTTTCATGTTGACGGACGTCCTGACCAGTCGACGGCGCCGCAGAAGCCTTCGGGGTGTGAGTCCACGCTCAATGAGCCAATCAGATGCCCAGCTCTACCGTGACCTAGCCCAAGCCTCTGGAGGTCAAGCCATTGAGGTCACCAAGTCCGACCTCTCTCTGGCTACAAGTGTAATAGAGGATTCATCAGCCAGTGCTGTGGTGAGACAGCGAGCAAGAAAATCATACCTGACTGAAGACATTACAAGTATAAATATGCAGTATCTGTTTCTTCTTCTTTCAGGTGACAGTTTTTCAGGTGGTAAGGAATCCTGGAAGGCCTGATAATTTCACATTTACCGTTGATGGTTCTTTAAGGAACATGACTGCCTACATCACAGGAGCCTCATCTCTCACCTTCAACCTCACCAGCTCCACAGGTGTTGTTACTGCTTCTGTCTCTCTGTTTTAAGTAAGTTTGTAAGATTTCGGGGGATCTATTAGCAGAATGTGGCAGAAATGGAATATAAAATTCATAAGTATGTTTTCATGAGTGTATAAGGGCAGCATAAGAATCACTGTGTTGTGGTTACCTTAGAATGAGCTCTTCATATCTACAGAGGGAGTGGCATCTTACTCCCTCTGTCATCTGCCATTAAAAAAAAACACCTTTAGATTAGAGATTAGATTTGTTTGTGCTGGCAGAAAACAATATTGTTTAACAGTGTTGTCTTAACAGCATCTCTCTCTCTCTCTTCCAGGTGTATCTCAGAGTTCCAGTCAGTCCAGTGGTCCTCTGGCATCTTTCACCACAGCAGGAAACCTACGTCGTTTAAGCCTCAACACTGACAATCAAACAGGATCATGGGAAATCAGGGTTGACTCTAATAATCCCTACTCTGTGAAGGTCACAGGTCAGTAATATGAAAGAGGTTACTTATTGCCAGTGAGAGTTAAATGAGAAGAACTTTCAGAACATTTTGTTGTCTATAGTTTTGTTTGCCATTGTAAATGGTAACCCTATTAATCTTTTTGTGTGTGTGTACACCAGGTCAAAGTTCAGTGAACTTCATATATAACCTTGTTGAAGCTCATGAAGGAGCCCACGGGGACTTCAGTCTCAAGGAGGGACGTCCTCTTTCAGGTCAGACCACTTTTATCATTATTGTCATCTGCATTGGGGTTTGTTGTTTGTTTGTTTTCTCACTGTCCTTTTAAAGAATCAACTGCCTTGAAATGCTCCTCTTACAACCCCAAAAAGTACTAATAATCCAGCACATCAGCTCAAACTAGTCTCTCTCATCACGAGCCTCTCAATATTCTGAGGTTATGGACATAATGTTCACATCTTCAGAGCTTTTACAGTGATACTCATCTAGTTTCCCTTCCTCTCTTGTCATAACTTTCAGGTGGTAATGCCAGCCTTTTGGTCTCTGTGACAGGAAGTGACACAGTAAAGGTCACAGAGGTCACTCTGTTTGACAGCTCAGGGCCAACAGAGGTCAACGGATCACTGCAGGCATGTCATCAAACTGTATCACACACCCAGGAGCTGAAGTGTAAACTTTCCTTTTCTGCTTCCCAAACAAAACCATTAAAACAAGATTTTACATTTGCTGTGTTAAAGGAAGCCATTTGTTGTATTGTCTATACGTAGAGATGACCCTCATATCTCACATCTACAGCGTCCCTGAATGCTCCTCTAGAGAGCCTAAAAATAGTCCTGTGATTGGCACTTTCATGTGATGATTATGTTGTTTTTTGTCAAAGTTAGGTTTAGTTGACAAGAGGTTGGTTAACGAGGTCCATTAACTGCTGAGAGCAAGTTTCTTGTCTCTAGAAACACATTTTTAGTGAGAGTTGGAATGAATTGGAACCACTGGCTGCCTCAAATGTAGGACGTGTAAACTTAGATACACTTTGCTGGCAGTGATCCAGCAAAAAATCTCTATTGTAGTCATTTAATCTCTCTGACTTATTTCAAAACAAAGCATGAAAGAGAGTTTGGATTATTTGTGGCATCTGATAAAGCAACAGACATGTTTCATTAGTCGAAATTACAAGCCTGGCTGCAACAGAGAAATGTTCCACCAGTTGAAATGCTGTTGACCTTCACAATATTCTATGCAAAGCAATAACCTCGCAGGTAAATAATGCAGAAAATTGCAGCTAGCAGTCAGCAGTCAAGCTCTTACTGATCTGACCATCTCATGTTGCTGTCTACCTTGTGACAATGTTTGTCTTCCTCGTTCTGTCCTCCGCAGTTGGTGGGAAGTGGTAACTTCTTGGTGACATTCAGTGGAGTCCCAGCAGGTGACTTTGTGGTTCGCCTGAGAGGAGAGGACAGCAGCTCCTCCTCCAGGTCAACACCGAGCAGTTTCCAGAGACAGGCCTCCACACAGATCAAGACCTCAAGCATATCTGTTACTGTGAGCTCAATCACTACCATCAAAATATAATTATATACAATACAAAAGGATATGTATAACCTCATTTTCCCTCAACTTTCCCCTCACTTTTTAGGCCTTAGCCAACAGCACCAACATAGAACCTGGCTCCACCATCTCCATCCCTTTCACTGTTGCCACGACCACCAACGGAGTTGTTAACAACTCTGCAACTGGGTCATTCACAGTGCGCGCCAACAACGACCGCAGCTATTCTTCAACTTCACCCAACACCGTCACCATCACAGCGGACAGTGGAGGCAAAGCCAACGGCACGGTGACCTTAACAGTAGCAGCCAGTGCTGCATCAGGAACAGATGTGACCCTTACCATTGAGGCAGAAAATGCAGCTTCCACTGACATCAACTACACTGTCCTCAGGTTTTCTGTTTCTTCCAAGGTAAGAGACAAACTCATGCACTCTATTTTTATGTGGAATTAAAGGAAGAAGAAAGTTGGTGGTTTGATGTAGGAGGAAAAAGAAAATGTTAAGAGGTTTATTGAAAGCAGTAATGTATGGGCAACATTTTTCAACATAAATATTTCTCTGTTAAGCCAGTTATAAAGAACAATGGTCAAATACATAATGTATGCTGACTGCAGACAAATGAGACCACAGGAGAGATGCTGGGTAGCCATTTGTAGCATTTAAATGACCTTCTTCCTTCGACCATTCATTTTCTTTGATTTTACAGTGTTAATGGTGTTGTAATGCTATTCATAGCTGATCAAACTAATTGCCCAGTTTTTATTCATGTTTTTGGAATTTCCCCTCACGGGACTAATAAGGGAATATTGAATTGAATTGAATTGAATTGAATTGAATTGAATTGAATTGAATTGAATTGAATTGAATTGAATTGAATTGAATGTTTTTTATGATTTTTATGATGCCCCATTCTTTGTCCTATTTCTGTGTCTCCAGGTGACAGATATTACCCGGCCAGTGTGTCAGGTGGTCAGCTCAACCAGCTGTCCATCCCTTTCATGTGCTACCTCCCAGTGGAAGTTCATCACTAATCTCACCGATGGCATCAATGGAACCGGCATCGAGAGTGTCACCATCCGCCAAGGCAACGGTACCCTCAATACCAGCACAGTGGCTGGAGCAGGGGGCGAGAACATCACAGTGGCTACCTACAGCGCCTCCTGCTGTTCACAGAATGTAGAGCTGGCTGCTGTAGACAGAGTAGGAAATGTGGGGACATGTGGGGGTCAGGCAAGAGAATCTGCCACAGCTGCCCCTGTGACTACAGCTGCAGTGAACACAACATCCACTGGAGGGCACACTTTCAGCACATCACACTGTCTCTGGATCAGTGTTGCTGTTTCTCTCCTGTGGAAGTAAAAGGGGTAAATGGAAGACACACTTTGAAGGAGAAATTGTAGCACACAAATCAAGCGTCCTCTCAAAGTCTTTGATTTATTTCATCAGGTGTGTTTAAGTACAATCTCTTCAAATTAATTCATATTCATTTCTTCATGTATAAATAAAATAAACAACTATTTTGGATTAACATTGAAGAGTTACTTTATTCATATTCCTGGTGGTGTGTAGATTTGTTGCAGCCATCATAATGTGGAGAGAGCAGTGAAGAATGCAGATGTGACCCAGCTTTGGAGACAAGCTGATGTTTTCTGACAGGCCCACAGAACTCAGTGTCCCAGGTTCAGCTGCAGTGCATGGGAAGGGGTGGCTGAAAAACACGTCAGACCCAACTTCACTCCCACAGACCTGGAAGGACTCACCCTTCCAGTCCAGGAAGAACCAAAACAGGAACTAAAACCTCTGACTAAAGCACCAAGAGGAGATCAGTGAACTTCTGGGGTTGATATTGGAAAGAGGTCAGTCAGTTTCAGTGTGATGCTGCAGGAGTTCCCCCTCAAGTGTTCGTCCCACAGCATGGTTTAACATGTTGGTTTGTAGTATTTTAGTTTGGGCTGGAGATCACCGGTAGTTCAGTTATCAGGGTTTCTTAGGTTTAGATTATTTTCTCTAGGTTGCTTAGGGGAGATGAGCTGGCTTTGACGGCCCTTTGTGTGGCTGGCTCAGTGCTTACCCATCTTTTGTTCTTTTTCTTTAGAAATTCCAACTCTTTTGTTTGTTCTCTTTAAACTTTGAGTATGGTTATCTTTCTTTAACAGTAAAGCTTGTGGTTTTTCCCCCAGCTGATAACAGGTCTTGGCTTCCTTTATATGCTCTGGTCTGCGTAGGAGCCTTTGCTGTTCAGAGAGGCTGGAAGAAACATATCTATGTATCACAAATCATGACAGCCCTTTGTATGTCATAAAACAATCCCAGTGAAACCCCAAATTCAATGTGAATTTTAAATTTTTAATTAAATGAGGTTTCCCCACAATGAGAACTGTCAGTTTTTGACAAACAGAATATTTTCGACAGGCTGAACATCTTGGAGCTGATGGTGTGTCACTTAGCATTTGACTAGCTCAGCTGTGGTTTACAACCAGCCCTGTCTCTGATTAGCGACTGCAGTCAGGGAAGCACAGACTGAATTACATTTTCTGCTAACATGAGGAAATGTTGTTAATAAATGTACCTGCCAAGTCGCAAAAATGTTGATACTGAAAGTATCATTATCAGTATCAGTAAAATGTTCACTGAAAGGAAATTTCATGTTTTCTTCCAACATTGTCAGTCTTGTAATGTGGCATCCTCTTGTGGTGACTAGAGCATTACTCGCCTTTTTTTTTTTTTTTTTTTTTTTTTTTTTTTAGCTTTGCACTGACTGCATTTTGTCAATGTGAGGGAAAGATCATTCATTTCAGTTTAAAAAAAAAAAAAATAAATAACATAAAGGAAAATAATGATTTTTCCTAAACCTTAACCAAGGTGCTTATGACCACAGTCTGGGTGTGAACACTAGATTCTGATGTCATAGTCCTGCACTATGCACACCCACCATCCACTTTCCTGTGACTTTAGTGAGGTTCATAAAATGTAGAGTTAAATTCACTCAGACAAACATCGACTCAGCAGTGATTATGTTTGTCAGCACAAATTAATTATGAATGCAAATTTGTTAAATGTAATTTCGAGGAGACAGGGTTGTTAGAACAGGTTCAACTCACTGTGTGTCAAACCGAGCACAGCCATTATGTGGAACTAGACTGGGCTTAGTTGGTCTTGTTCAAATAAGACATTCAAACAAATGGAGGTTTACCAGACCTCCACACCCACCTGCATACCTGCTCCTCAGCCTCATATCAAGCCTCACCTGTCCCCAACCAACCCCTGTGTGCCCAGCCTTTTCTGTTTTTTTATCTGCTTTCTTCCATTTTGCTGTTTGCATCTGGATTCACGCTGCAGGAGGCTTCAGGCAGTGCTTATGTTGTGTTCATGATATTTCACAGTTATCATTATGACGGGTTTGTGACTTGTGAATTGCAATGTAGTTTTAAGTTGTAATTACAAATTGGAAACCTTTCTAAAAACTATGATATATGCAACTTGGCCCTTAATAGTATGAAAGTGCCTGAAAAGACAAACAATTATTGATGTCTCCCATCAGCCAAAGACCATCTTTCAATGTTATCAATCTCTAATTTAATGGATATGGTGTCACATTGTTAATGCGCAGTATTTAAATGCTCACAAGTCCAGCTCTGTAATCATACAACCGTCACAATGATGTGAGCACTGGCATGACATGGGAACCTTTTCCATCTCTGCCATCTGTCACATATGATGTGGACGTGGCAGAAGGTGCAGACTGGGCAGGTGTGAATTTCACCACTAATGAGATACACAGCAAATCTGATTCCAGTTACAGTTCATGGTGAATCTCAGGAGGAGCATGTGTTCTGTCAGCAGCATCACCAGATGGTAAGTGGTACATATGAGAGTCTATTCCTAACCTTACCTTTAAACTGACCAAAACAACAATACATGGAACTCAGGTCACTGAACTGTGAGGTGTTATTCCCAGAATTTGTTTGTTATTCACGGTGGTGGAGGAAGTTTTAGGTCAGTGTAAAAATCCTGTTACAAATAAAGTAAAAGTATGTGAGTACAATCAGGAAAAAGAACTCAATGCAGAGAAATGTCCCATGTGACTAACTGTTTTGTATTATATTGTTTGATTGTTATTCATCATGAATTCATGTAAAAGCAGGAACTAATGGAACTAACTGGAACTAATGATGACTATACCTCGACGGCAGAGTCAGCCGTGGATGGGGGCATTATGTTTCCAGGTTGCCGTCCGTCCATCTTTCTCTACTTACATACATACATACATACATACATACATACATACATACATACATACATACATACATACATACATACATACATACATACATACATACATACATACATATTTCCCTGCGCTCCACTCTCACCAGCACAATATCTCAGGAGCACCTTAAGGGAATTTCTTCAGATTTGGTTCAAATGTTCACTTGGATTCAAAGACGCTCATTGGTTTTGTTGATATTGAGCTTCAGGTGATTGTTGTTGATCCATGTGGTGAAGCTCTCTATCAGTCCTCTAGACTCCTGAATAAAATTAGCCTTTTAGTGAAGACAGCATGTTTCTCACTGGAAATTATCCTCTGGAATCATGCATTAATTAGATTCCTTCAAAGTCTTCACTACATATATTATATGAGTCTGGACAGACGTGGACGTAAATACAAGTCGACTGGTTGGCAGAGGCATACAACCACAAGGTGGTAATTCTAGTTGTCATTCTGGAATAATCTGCTGATGATTTTCTCCATTAGTTGATTGGTTGCTTTGTAAGAATTCTGAAGATAGTGAGAAATACAGTCACAGAGACCAAATGTGACACCTTCACAATGAAGGTGTCGCATTTGGTTTTGTCCAACAAACAGTCCAAACATCAAAATGATTCCAAATAAATTCAAATGATTCAAATAGTTAGTATGATAAACTTATAATGTTTATAATGTATGTTATGGCCTAGTTTTTTAAAAGGTCTTCTGCTGCTGTGACACGAAGTCTACATGGGATCATTAAGGTTTATTTGATGTTATCTCATATTGTGTCTGTTCACAAAGTCAGAGGACAGATCCAGTGGTTTGTAAATGGTCACAAAGTTTATTTACAACGTATTGTTATATAGGACGGGAAAGGAAAGGGAAATGTCGGGGTCAGAGGGGTTTGGGATCGAATAGAGGGTGAAGGTTGGGGTAGGACAGGTCAAGCAGTTTGTTTTTAGAGTTAAGAGCACCAGCTCCAGAAGATCTTACTCTGCTTCTTTTCCTTTGTGAGCTTGTGAAAAGAGAAATACAGAATGTTTTCATTTCACTTCCAAAAGTCTGAAGTCTGAACAATTGATGTTATACCATAGAAGCCTTTTAATATTGTAGTAACTGTACTTTGTAGATTAGTGTGTTTTTAAGTTTCAGCTCATAATTGTGAGTCTTTACAGTGACTACTAATCTCTGACTGGCGCCTCAAATTGATCTACAAAATCACAGTTCTACAAAATGTCAAATGAACAGTAACATGAGAACTAAAATGAGAATGAAGGTTTTGATGATGTTGAAAGCTATTTCACTTCTAATGGCAATGATGATAAACTTAATATATGCAGCATTTGTTAAAAGAAAGTTACAAAGTGGTTGAACCAGCATTGGAACATATCAGGACTGCAATGAGGCAAAAAAAAAAAAATAATAATAAAAAATAAGTGTGTGCGCGAGAGACAGAGATAGTAATAGATCATGTTTCTCATGGTGTCATTTATCATTATATTCCATTAATCTCCAGCACTCTCTTATTGCATTTGGTAGCACTATCATTCATACACACAAACACCTGATCTCAGATTATGTGCGTCTCTGACAGAATCAGCAGGTGGAGGCTGTGGCTGCAGGTTGATGGCAAAGGCTAACACTGAAGGTTCAGGATTCTGCTTTTTACCAGTCTGTAGATGGAGTCTGAGCCTGCAGGATGTCTCAAAGGCTTTAGTTTGAGGGTATGCTTAAATTGTATGACGGAGGAGGGGGGCTACAGCTTTCTGGCAGCAACTGCAGATGAAGGATCTGGTTGTAGCTATCTGTCACAAATTGCAGTTGGAGGCTGCAGCTGAAGGTTAGAAACAGAGGCTGTAGGTAGAGGATTGGGTGGCACTTTTTGCGCACAAAGCCTGCAGGTGAAGGTTCAGGTTGCAGCTTTCTGCCAGAACCTGCAGATGGTGGCAATGACACCAGGTGATGACAAAGTCTGTAGGTGGAGGCAGCAGCTGTAGGTTGCTAGCAGCTGTCAGAAGCTGCAGTTGGAAACAGTGGTTTTTGGCTGTGGCTGTAAGTGGAAGATCTGGTCAAAGCTTTCTACCAAAATATGCAGGGGGAGGCAGAGGCTTCAGGTGGAGGCTGCGGCTTCAGGAAAGTGGTGGAAGCAGTATGTTGAATTTTGGGCTGTACCTTTTTGCCAGTATCTGCAGGTGGATACTGTAATTGCAGTCTGCAGGCTGTAAGTAAAGGCTCAGGTCTCAGGTCTATTACAGAATCTGACAGTGGAGGTCATGACTGCAGGTTGATGGCAGGTCCTCTAGGTAAAGGCTCTATACAACATGGACCTGAAGACAACACTTTTCTACCAGCACAGACAAAGCTAAAGGGTCTTCCTCTGAAGACGATGAGGAATGGAATAAAACGGCTAATGAAAAAAAAAATATATATTTTAAAGATTCAATATAGTAAACCAATGCTTAGACTGTAATGTTGAACTCATTTTGGAACCAAAACAGAACTTAAACTGTAAAATGACCCATTTGAGTAGTTTAGAGCTTTCTAAAAAAATATTGTAGTTATTTTGCAGCGAGATAATGTAATAATGCATGTATATTTAAAGGTACAGGTCAGAGTGAGCAGACAATATGTTTTACTAATCTTAAATTTGCTTGTGTATTTTTTCACTGTATGTGTATCAGGCCAACGTTAAGTAAACTTTGCTGACATCTTGCTACAGGCAGAGCGTTTTTTCTTATTGTCCCCAACATTAAGTTTTTTCAAAGACCCAAAATCATTAAAAGTGCCCTTTCTCATGCCCTATTTAAGTCCAAAATCTTCTTTGTGTACATTAGGTATATGTCTAAGCACTGTTAGGTGAAGATCACCATCAGCTGGTGGTAAAGAGGGCAAACAGAAGGATAAAGCATGCATAAAGGGTGACGTGAAACATGCACAGGTAACAGAATGAATAAAAACACTGTTGCAATGACTAGTAAAGTTTATTTGTCTATTTCAGAAAAAGTAAAACAATAATTACAACAATGAACCAAATTAACCTCAAAGAGCCGTAAAAATATAACAAATACAATAATAGTTAAAGTGGACGTAAGAACTAAGGGTGACTTCCAGCAACCAAACACCAATGGCACTTCTGGGACCCGTTTCACACAGCAGGATTAATGTAGAAAGCTGGATAAGCTTGGACAGCAACTGATCTCCAACACAGAGTGAAGTAGACGGAGCTGTTGCTGGTTTCACTCAGTGCAGGTGGACAGCTAACGCAGTGATCCTGGCTGGTGAGACTGGCCCCAGTTATCAGGAGACAGCACAACAGCCTGGCGGAATGTAAACTGCATCATTAGAAGGGAAGAGGAGTGAAATGCTTGGTCCTTTTATCCAACGAACTAAAGATAAACTAACATAGATTTTCCTTCAAACAATACAGCAACCACTAAATCAAAGTACAGCAGGTTTATTACAAAAAGAGAAACAACAGAAAAGCCAATCACTGCTCAATTAACATGTCAAGTATACAGCAAAGCAGCCACTAAAAAGAAAAGCTTCATTTCATTCTACAACTTGTACAAATCAATTTGCCCTGCAGGGTCACCAAAAGCAACTGGAGAGTCAAAAGTGCAACACTACAATGAGGAATATCTTGATACTTGATTGCGAAGAGTAAACTAAAATGAATTCAGTATCCTCAATGGATGTGAATGACCTCATAGATACAGATGCTAATTACTCCGAGATTAAAGCAAACCTTTAATTATGACTGTGAAGATGTTATCCTTATCGCACACACACTAAAGAAGACCCTTCTCTGTCTCTTTGTGCACATTCATGTCACATCAGTAATGCAACTTGGAACAGATTCCATGTAAGAAAACCTACTATATTAGTCATTAACAACAGTATTTACAATACCTACTATGTTACTCTTTTAAACAGAGCAGAGCTTAATGTTACACAATTGGACATTTTGCATTACTTTTAATAGCCCGTGGTAGATCAACATATCCCTGGATCTCTGTGTTCCTGACAAGAGAGATGGTCAATACCAGAGTTGTAAGTATGTATAATCTATACATAATAGATCAATACAGAGGGCCAATAACTGGTATATAACATTTTTATCCTCAAAAGGCAAAGACAAAAGCTACAGTTACAGATAAATAGCTACAGTTGTTTTGTTTTGTTTTTGTTTGTTTTTTTTTTTAACAAAAGCCAGTGAGAAACTGTACATAATATTAACAGGATTTTGTGGCAAGACCGCTGAGGACTCTATTATCGACCTGCTCTTTTCGAAGTCACCATGCTGTATTATAGGACTTTGGTCCAACAAACCCAACAAGACTGTGTAAGATATGAACATTTCTTCTTTGTCAAATAAGGTGTCAAATATTGGAAAGTGCATTTGCACAGTAAGGTTGGAAGTAATTGGCATGGAGAGGGGAACAAAAATGTGTTCATTTTCTAAAATATAATAACAAGTTAGCCCTGTTACTTGAGAAACTGGTAATGTAGTTTGATATGATTCATTTGATCTGATGATGTTGTAGTTCAGCTTCTATACTGTAGCTCACTTTTAGTCTGGGTTAAATTCAACATTTGAGATAGAAAACAGGCAAAGAAATGCAATCAAATTTTGTGTCTCCATAGATAAAATAGAACAGATTTTGGTTTACACACATGTAGGCGATGATATAGTAGTTGCATGCAGAGGCACTGAGTTGAAAGCGTTTGTAGACCGATATTTTCGGGGCATGCTCACGTTTCACTCGAAATCTGTTTTTTCTTATTATGCAAAATTAGTACAGAGGTTCCAAGTTGGCATTCACTTTTTTCATAGCATTGCATCACCAAATATACTGTTCCAATCCATTCATTTGCAGTATATACATATATATGTCACATAATATGTATATATGTTGTGAACAATCCATGCAGCATATAAAACTCTCTTTGAGTAATATCATTGTAGGGAAAAAGGGGGTTCATTAGTAACTTGCTCTCCTGATGTATTTGTTTCTCCTTCAGGGTTTTAGATGTTAATTTGCAACATCAGAAATAATGGGTCACTGCAAAGTATGTTTTCTGTGACCACTGCAGTACTGGCTCAGTATCACCAAGCAGCGCCACCAAAGCAAAGGTGTCAGCACTTCTGCAAATTTTCTGCAGCTAACAAAGCACATGCTCAAGTCAGCTTGATGCACGTGCCCTCAAATCAAGCTTTGAGTCTTCCTTACCTCCACTGTGCACAAAGCTCAGTCAGTGCTTAATGCCGCCCCCCCCCCCCCCCCCCCAAAAAAAACATGGCCTTGTTCCTACATATGACATTAAAGTGATTTGCTGATTTGCTGAAATTCCATCACATTTTATGTCACATGAGTTGTCCAGCATTAGTTTCAGGCAACATTTTTATTTTGTGTTTTCTGTTGTACTAACCTCTCAGCCAACTTGAGTAAGATATATGCAGTAATAAACTAAAAAACAAATTCATTTTTAGCCATTAAACTGTCATGCTACAACCGCAAAAGCAGATATAACAACAGCTTAATCTCACTAATATGCAAATCCTCCAAGGTTTCTGGTGTGTAAACATTCTACTGGTTAAGTAGACTGATATAGTACATACAATAGTTGCTGTATTGTAAAACCCGTGGAGGTATAAAATGTGGCTGTTTGGCAATAAGCAGGGAGAGAAAGGTACAGTAACATCCCTGCCTTTGGAGTGTGAGCCAGGGAGAATTGGGTAGACCTGAGGTGTAAACGCTCTATGATTGTACTGATTTTGCATCTGTCATGTAATTGGATTTCGGATGGACAGGATGGGTGAAATCGGATCCGCAGGCCAGTTTGGACGGCTCAGGAAACAGTTGTGAAATGGTTCTATTATGAGGACACTTTGCTGTCTTTCTGGTGTGTGTTACACTAACATATTAGGTCTAATGTGCTACTCTAGTTTGTGACATTGATTTCATTTCTAATTCAGTGCATTTGGCCTGAAAAATGAC